>NW_013665911.1:719432-723166 GCF_000517525.1 Limulus polyphemus
AGTCCGCAGACATACTGCTGTGACACTGGGGACAATTTCTCAGTCGTAATAAACTGTCATTTTTTTAATCTTTACAACTCGAATTGTTAATAAAAGTAATCAACTTCGACATCTGACAAACGTTGAAAAATGAATGATAAGTGTGGTGAAAATAAAGAAATATTTCAATTAAGTTCACAAGAAATAGTAGTAAAGATATGGCACTAGCACAAAACGACGGATATAAGCTTTATGGGAATATAAGTTTTCTTAATTTTTACTGTCATCTTGATAATGTTTTCAACAACCTAATCTACTCTACAAATACTGTAGACAACCTGATTTATTCATGGTTTGCTCACGTTATATTAACAGTTTATTTATTTCGCGGATTTTTTTTTTCAAAGAAGACCCACATCCTAGAAATTTAACTTACTGTATTCATACTCACAAGCTAACTACTTTTTCAACTTATCTAAACTAAAGAATCAAGTATTATATAAATTTATTTAGACCTTAAGCCTAATTGATTACCCACGACTTTGGACTTATATCTTAAGTATATTAGAAACTTATTTTGATCTATAAACCAATTATGTCATCAAACTTATTTAGAATTGTAACCCAGATACAGTCTCAACTGATTCTTAGACCCATGAATCAACCAGACCAATAAGCCAAGTACTTCATTTTATTTACACCCATATCCCTAGTAATATTGTCGCAGGTTTGAATCCTCACTCATTTAGCAGTTGGGGCGTTATAATGTGATGGTCAATTCCATTATTCGTTGGTAAAAGAATAGCTCAAGAGTTGGCGGTGAGTGATAATGACTAGCTGCCTTCCCTCTAGTCTTTCACTGATAAATTAGGGATGGCTAGCGCAGATAGCCCTCGTGTGGCTTTGCGTGAAATTCAAAAGAAACCAAAATCCTTAGTAATAATCTACTTCGTAAAATAAGCCACGTGTTCTTTCAACCTACTTATACCCATAACCCTTATAATCCATTTAGAACCACAAGTCAGGTATGCTTTCAGACACATAACCAAAAAATCCAGCTAATTATAGCTATCTATAATGCAAAAAAATGTTTCTTTGCCATAATGCTAAATCTATTTTGTATAGTCAGTCTTCTTGATGAAAATGACCAAATATAATGTGAAACAGCTGTAATTGGATATTATGTTCTCAACATGAAATCTCACGTTCCATTGTTTGCTTACTTCATTACCTTTTTTTTACAATTATACTTTTATAATCTATTTAAAATATTCCATAAATTATTATATTTTAAATTGGACATCGAACAGTTTCAACGTCATGAAATCCTAGCAAGATATGTGCAGATTTGTGATAGTTGAATACTTCTAACACTGTGTAGAATTTCAGTAATGTGCGGATTTATGATAGTAGAGCACTTATAATGGTGTGTAGAACTTCAGGAATGTGCGGATTTATGATAGTAGGGTACTTTTAATGGTGTGTAGAACTTTAGTAATGTGCGGATTTATTATAGTGGGGTACTTATAATGGTGTGTATGATTTCAGAATTGTGTAGATGTATTATTATTGGATACTTCCAAAGGTGTGTAGAACTTCAGAAATGTGCTAATTTGTGATAGTGGAGTACTTCTAAAGGTGTACAGACCTTCAGAAATGTGCTGATTTGCGATAGTGGGGTACTTTCAAAGATGTGTAGAATTTCAGAAATGTGCTGATTTCTGGTAGTGGGATACTTTCAAAGATGTGTAGAATTTCAGAAATGTGCTGATTTCTGGTAGTGGGATACTTCCAAAGGTGTGTAGAACTTCAGAAATGGGTATATTTGTGATAGTGTGTACTTTCAAAGGCTTGTAGGATTTCAGGAGTGTGTAGACGTGTTATAATTGGGCATTTCAAAAGGTATGTAGAACTTTGGGTATGTGCTAATTTGTGATAATAGGGTACTCCCAAAAGGTTGTATAGAAGTGTGATAATTGGGTACTTCCAAAGGTGTGTAGAGTTTCAGAAATGTGCTGATTTGTGATAGTGGGATACTTCCAGAGGTGTGCAAAACTTCGTTAATATGTAGATTTGTGATATTGGAGTACTTCCACAGATGTTTGTGTGTAGGAATTCAACAGAAAGATTTCTTCAAAGTTAGTTAGTACAGAAAAGTTATTGTAGGGTGCTTCCATAGGAAGAGTCTGTTAAAACATTCCTCAGAGCTTTCACAGTAGTGTACTAGCATACGAAGATCTGTTAAAACATTCCTAATGTTTTCAGATGTACCAGGACATTTAAAAATACGCTTACATTGTACCTCTAAGAGTGTTGAAAGTTTTTTCCCGATTTTTACCGTCTCTATCCATCTATCTATCGATTTCCTGGAACGTTTCTTTAAAAAATCTAATGTTCCGTTTAATTTAAATTTTGATATGCAGATATTTAAATAATGAAGTAACTGTGTTCATACAATTGAACATAAAACACTTGAAAATACAATTAAAGTGATAATGAAGTTTATAGAATGAAATATATCTAAATTCCATGTTTTAAACTGTGCATATCCTTCCTTTTTTCGGAAGTTACTCTTAGTGAAGTATGTGCTTATTGTTTAGTAGGCTTCAAAGCTACAATATTTAGAGAAGTTAATTTCACTATAGGTAACCAAAATAACAAGTGATTTTAACAGTAATTGATAATTTGAATAATTATTGATTGGTCTTTAATATTTAAAGCTAATAATTTGAATTAGAGTTAAGATATATTTAACCTAAATGATCGGCTTGTTTTAATACTATCCACTACAAATGGCGTTTATATATTTCGTAGTAGGAGCAAATATGATATTGGTTGTGTTTTTATTCAAATTTTGTTATTATGGATCCTTTAATCAACAAAGTCATGGACTCACAAGTAATGTGGTACACAAATAGTTTATAGAAATAAAAACTCCGATGGGGGTTTATATGGACCTATTATTTTGGAATTCTAGAGATAACGTAAGGTAATATTCTGTAGACGGAATGTAAAAAAAGAAAAAACAACGTTATAAATATGTCATGAATTATTCATTTATATCTAAAAAATGTATTTTAAGAACCTGACCGTATATATGTGTGGGTTTCTTCTTGCAAGTCCTAAATATGCAAACTAACATTAGTAAATATGATTTAGTATTATTTGTTTTGAAATGTTACCTGAAGGTAAGTAATAAAACTTTCATATGGTAATCGACAACTGCACGAGATAACAGAAATATTATGATATTTTTTACGTGTTTTTTTTTCTTCTGGCATTTGAAGAAATTCGCAAACCACTTCTGTACTTTTACTTTGTTTCAATATTTATATAAAATCTCCGCCAGGTTAGGCGTACATACATAGTTGAATTTGATTAACTTTAACTTATGTGTAAACTGGAATGTTTAGAGCCGTCCTTATGCGTAACTTAAAATAAGTAATAATTATTAGAATGGGGAGTAGGTAGTAAAAGAGAAGGCTACGTTTCTGTCAAACGGGTAAGAAGCGTTGTATTCTCGTTTACTGCGTATTTCTTCACCACGCCGTATTTCAGTTGTTGTTTACAGAACGTAATTAAACATAATAAGTTCTGAGGTAAACGGATACTTCTTACAATATTTCTGAGAAAAATGATTTAAATCTTATAGCTCTGATAGCCACACAGAAGCTTAGATTTAAATATCTAACCTATATAAAAGCCAATGTGTGTCACGTCACGCTTGATTTCTCGAAATAGGAGGAGTCATAAAA
>NW_013665911.1:723392-726121 GCF_000517525.1 Limulus polyphemus
ACCGTGAGGAGGAGGTGCCATGAAACCTTATAGTGTAGTGAATATTGGTATAATAAGCCTAAAGTAAAGACGTAGTGTGGGATTACCTAGGCTAGAGCCAAGTGCATAAAATTTATCATGAAAGTAAAAATATCGATTCAATTTTAAACTTAAATAGTTACTGAATTAAGCTATATTCTGCTATATCACCAACGTTTTTATTATAAAAAAACTATTTAACCAACGGAGACTAAAATTAAGAAATCAACAAATATTTTCCCAGTTTTGTTATCTACACATTTAATTTTATACTTTCAGTACAGAGACTAACAACAATATTATATTATACTTTTGTTGCTAAGCAACATGACATAAAAGACATTGTTGGAACGTAGTGTTAACAAAACGCAATGTCTTTTCTATATATTACAAGTTGTTAATCTAACTGATTTTGACCAATAATTATTCTATGAATACGCCACGAATTCAGATCATGAATGATCTTAATTTTGATTGGTTCAAAAAGGAATTTACCGACGTTTGACTGTCTCGACTGCACTTTTCTACCTCTTCGTTGGTCAAGCTTGATTTCGCAATATTTATTTATTTCAGTTAGCCATGAAATGTGAGGTTAGGGTATACGCTAGTATAAATATAAAATAGATATTTTAGAATAATTCTTTTTTTTTCTCAAAATAATCTGTAGACGAAGCTTATCTAAAGGATGTTTAGGCTAATGACGATCGTATTTCTATTGTTTAATTTAATATTCAAATCAATCATCTTTGCAAGAAACAAAAATTCGTTGTTGTTGTTATTTCTTGGAGTGAGTGGCGTGTCAGATAACGTAATTTTTAAATCATAGCCACCTGTAGAGTCAGGGGTTTCTGACAACGGGTAAGTGACTTTAGGTGAATCTAATATTTGTTCTGTACAATACCTGAACTTCTAACTGAAATTCGTTTACCTTTTATTTTACTTTACGACTTTAATACCTACTAGTTTGGGGTTGGCCTACTGGCTGACCCACTCGGCAACCATATCAGATTGCGAGTCCAGAGCCCTAATCGAACAGCCATGTCGAGCCACCTCAAACGCCATACACAACCCTGCATGAACTTTACTGTTAACACTAAAAAAAAGCACTAGACATGACAAAGATTTTCCTGTAAACACTACGAGTACTATAGATGGCTTAGCATAGATGTTATTGTAAACACTACAAACACTAGACACGACTCAAAAAAACTTTACTGTAAATACTAAAGAAGTGCTAGAAATGACTTAGTATATATATTTTATTGTAAACATATAAACACTAGACATGTCTTAGCATAGACTTTATTGTAAACATACAAACACTAGAAATGGCTCAGCATAGATTTTATTGTAAACATACAAAAGTTAGGCTTAGCATAGACTTTATTGTAAACATTATAGATTAACACTTTTGTTTCTGCAAATTAAAAAGATACGTTTTATAGTAATAAAGCAAATTTAAATAAAGCATTCATTAGATTCGTGCAAGACAAGACTTCAAAGATCTTTGTACGTGTATTTTTAATATTTTGAAGGCGTGGCTTTAACGATAACTAACGCTGGAGAATAATCGAACTTCTCAAGTCCACGAAGCTGACTTAAATATCCTGAGGCAAAGAGCTATAGCATTACTCTCGTTCTCATTGGTTATCGTTCTACAGCTCAGGAAACTTCCATTTTTACTACACCTAACATTGTACTCGTCTTGTAACTGTAGTGTTTATGATTTTGCTGTCATGGGGCGGTAGTGTCCATGTGTTATTCGTAATTTCGTTCACTATATACCCAAGTTAGACGTGTTCTAATTGGTCATGGAATGAATAAAGCTACAAGTTCATACAGTTCAACATTTTTTTGTCCCTTTAGAACTCAAAATTTAAAGCTACTCGGAAGTACGATACCACGTATAGCTTATACATTAAATACTTTCATGCCCTGGTTAAATTTATATTTCATTTTATAGCTTAAAATTTTTTTAGTAACTGTCGTATTTTTACATAAGTGTTCCAATACATTTTATTGGAATATAAATATAATGTCAAAAATGTAATTTGTTATAGAAACTTAATTGCTATACGAGATAGCAAAGCCATAAAAAGATAATTATTGGCAAAATATGATATTTTTAAGCTCATAATACGAATACAAAAAAAAGGCATTTTGAGATCATAGTTGCAACTTCGCTTTATACTCATAATATTACATTCAGTTGTATTCATAACTTATCTAAATAAACGTGCAAATGCATAACACATACTTATTTATAAAATAGTTTATATATCTGTATATGTGTGAATGTGCATTATTATACATAGTGTTTACATATTGTTGCGTCAGCGAGTCACATGACTACGTAACAAATTGGTGTCAGAAGTGGAACGAAAAAAAAATGGAAACGAGAGGCGGAAAATCAAACTACAGTTTAGCAGACTTGATGGCAGCAATACAAGAGCAGCAAAAGAAACAAGAAGAGAGACAACAGCAGCTGCAAGAAAACCTGCAAAAGTGGCGGCTCGAACAACAAAAGAAACAAGAAAAGAAACAAGAAGAACGAGAAGAGCAGTTGCAAGAAAACCTGCAACAGTGGCAGCTCGAACAACAAAATAAACAAGAAAAGAAACAAGAAGAACGAGAAATTAAACAAGAGAAATTACGACAGTTGTTAGAGGAAAAAGAAAAGAAACAAGAAGAACGAGAAATTAAACAAGAGA
>NW_013665912.1:0-2337 GCF_000517525.1 Limulus polyphemus
TGGTATCTTATCTTGGCTCCAAATTCTCAGGCAAGTTCAGTAGAACAGGTCCATTACTAGCTGGAGATGTGCTATTCCAATACTTTTGGTAATATAATGTGTGTCACAAGTAAAACATACTGGATATAGGAAGGTGTGAGTTAATTAACGTAGCAGTCTAACTTATTGTTATAGACGTGTTTTGGATGTTGTTAAGCGCAAAGTTACAAAATGGGCTATCTGTGCTCTGCCCACCACGAGTATCGAAAACCGATTTTTAACGTCTTAAACCTCTAAGTCTTACCGTTTAACCACTGGGGGCTTATAATAGGCAAATAAAAAAGTTAAATACTGTAAGGATCTTTAACATTTTGTTGTTGTTGTTGTTGTTCCATAGACTTTGGGCTTTTATTAACTCTTTAGCTTTCCGTGAGTTTCTTGGCGTTTGTCTCAATGTATCTTCAAACAAATTGAAATAAATGACATATAATATCTGTTTCTAAGTATAAATAGCCTAATAGAGGTCTAACTTAGAAGGAGCAAACATTAAAACTGTTATTTAATGTTTCAACCACATAAAACAGTGAATAATTCTGCTATGGGCGACAGATAACTGACTTACTTTTGGGATAGAGCTGATAACCTCCTTAGGGGGTTTTGAATTTGTTTGTTTGTTTGGAATTAACCACAAAGTTACACAATGGACTATCTGTGCTCTGCCCACCATGGGTATCGAAACCCGGTTTCTAGCGTTGTAAGTCCGCAGACATACCGCTCTGCCACAAGGGACGGGGTTTTGAAAGCCAGAAAGAATGTTTAAATGTAACACTTAAAAAATAAAGAAGTTAAGTTTGAAGGGTAAATTTGTTTTATGGTCGTTCTTGAGAAATAACTTAAGACGAAACATCTTTTTCTGAATATCACTTGTCATTATCGCGTGTTTTAGAAATTATTGTTTGCTGTTAAGCACAAAGCAACACGATGGGCTATCTGTGGTATGCTAACCATGGGTATCAAACCCCAGTTTTTAGCGTTACAAGCCTTCAAACCTCCCACTGAGCCACTTGGGAAAGGGGGGGGGCTTTAAAAAGTAGGAACGCGAATAAAGTGTGAGTAAATATATAGGAACAATTCCAAAATTGCATGCAATTCAGTCTTCAGCATGTCTGTGAGAATCATTGAGCAGGTAATTATATGTAGGGTAGTATCATTTTTTAAAAGTAGTGTGTTTGATATGCCATTTCACCATCTAGAGTTTTCTTAGAGTAACAAAAAATACAATGACAAAAAATGTTAGTTAAGTTTGGTCTGTTCCTGAAATGACAAGAGTGTTAAACTATGGTGTTTTTCTGTGGTTAACATCTTTTGGGTTTTTATTATTTTTTTAGGGCTACTTTCTTAGAACGGACATCGCTTTGAAGTTGGGAAAATTAAGGCTTCTAAGTTGGTCAAACAGTAAATATTCAGCTATTTATGTAACGTAAAGAGACCTTTTTCTAGCGTGGAGAACACCTCCGGTCTTCTCTCCTTTCACAAGATTCTAATCTCCTGAATGTCCTATTTTCATCACCTGCCTCTCTCTTTCACTAGGCTTATTAAAATTTGATTTCAGTCACTTTGGAAGATTAGAGTTACTAGAACATATAAATAAGACAACACAAGGTACAGTTTCTGTTATAATGTGTGATAAATGAAAAGTGCAATAAAAGAAGGATTATAAATAAGTGTAGTACGAGTCACACCATTTGTGTTTAGTTTTACAAGTATAGAGTTAAGGGTTATTTGTATCCAATGTTTGTTTGTTTGTTTTTTTAATTTCGCGCAAAGCTACACGAGGGCTATCTGCGCTAGCCGTCCCTAATTTAGCAGTGTAAGACTAGAGGGAAGGCAGTTAGTCATCACCACCCATCGCCAACTCTTGGGCTTCTCTTTTACCAACGAATAGTGGGATTGACCGTCACATTATAACGCCCCCACGGCTGAAAGGGCGAGCGTGTTCGGTGAAACGGGGATTCGATCCCGCAGATTGCCGGTTATTAGGTTGATAGTGTGTGTATTCTGAACCCACTTTAGCATAAACGTATAACCTGTATATTGTCTGTCTGTCTGTGATTTATATTTGTAATATAAGGAGCCAGTTCTTTTCTATGTGATTCTTCGCTAGCTTGCCTCATTAAAAAGATTTGCACGCGCCTGCACGCACGCAAGTGGATAGTGTAACGAATTTGCTGCTATGTATTTATTTTAATATGAACGTTGTTTAGATTCATGTTATATTTAAAACATGCATAGCTTTTAGTGTTAGATATGTATTGCGAAACTCCCAACTATTCTCCAAAGTTGTAGAAGATTCTCGAT
>NW_013665912.1:2347-9593 GCF_000517525.1 Limulus polyphemus
GGTATCCAATGTACAGAGATATTAATGTCGAGCGTCTTTATTTACCACCTATACATACACCACCAAGCCCGTAGCTAGGTTTGGAAGTGGGGGGGGGGGGGGTCTTTTTGGTTCATGTTTAGCTTTAGTGCCCAGGTTCCTTTATTATCACTGCAAATAAACATTTTTAGTAAATTTCCTCTGGCAAGTATCAAAATGTTATTTCTGCATGTATGCACAGCGTTACAAAAGCAATTACACAATGAGAGGTCATTATCAAAGAAAGGAAAAAATAAATAAATGTGAATATAGGTGAGTGGAACTCCGGCGGGAGTAATGGGGGATTTGTTCACAACACCCCGCCCCCTCCCCCATCCCTGGCTACGGGCTTGATACCATTTTCATCAAAATGCTTCATCAACGGGTTCGGTTTTTTTTTTTTTTAATTCGGGAGTAAACATCGTCACCATCAGCAGGAACAATACTCCAGATAATAACATTTACAGAAGCATAACTTGTAAACCACCATGAGCACACACACCTTTAAGTCTTTACGAACACTGATAATTTTGCAGATGTTATCACAGAATATCATATTTGAAAGCCATATTGTCACCTGACTAAAATAGAATACAATCAGTACATTACAAATATTTTTTAAAATGTTGTCTACGTTGAATAAAAAAAAATCTTTTACAATTATGTTATAAAGATAACTGGTATCAATAAGGTATTATGGTAAATCAATCTTATAGCTATAGATATACATAAAAGTCCATTGTACAATTATTGATAAGGTTAAATGCCACATCTCAGCCAAGGTTTTATTTTATGTATTTAAATTCAAAATCTGTGCAAAATATTCTTAAAAATTATGAAGCAAGCAGAACTGCTGAAAAATTGAAATGGTTCGCGTTGTGAAGTTATTTGCAGCACTAAACAGTAAACCATCACTACTTAAAGTTATATCTCCATCTTGGCTTGACTCAAAGGTATGTCGGTATTAAAAAAGAAGGAATTAAGCAAGATTGCATTCTAAGGAGAATAGAGAAGTGTAATAAAACATTTATCTAGGTCAGGGTCGAAACTTTAAAAGTATAAACGGCTTAATATACTGATTTCAGCAACTACGGCTCCCAAACCCGTTTGACTTCATCTGTCTTGTTAAGCTTGTGGCAAATTCATACGTGGCGCAGTGAGTGTAAACCGGTTTTTATCTCTAATATAGCGAAACGCTTGGAAATGTTAATACTATAGTAAGTGACGGACATCGACGTGACACGAGTCAGTCGGTCAACACGAACACGTGTCAATGGTTTTAGTGATGTGGGAATGAACGTCACGACTATCCCAGTAGTGTTAGACAAATACCTTTTGTGTTATAACCAGTCATAGTCTTGTTTTCAGTTGAAATTAAACCACCGAAAACGGGATTTCTTATATCCGTCTGTACAAGCCAGGTAAAAGTGTCCTGAACTTCACTTCTCTGCAGGTTCTTCACTCCTTCTATACCTGTGTTGAGATAAGATGTAGCGAAAGTCAAAGCTGTCTTATCTTACATTTATTGACATAACAGTGCTTACACCTCAAAGGAATTCAATGGTTGGATATTACGATGCTGGTTAAGTCATGAAGTATATAATTAAAAGTTCGATACCTTGCAAATAGTTAACTACTCTGAGTATGGTCAGCAGAAGAGCTGAATTGTCCATAATTTTATAGAAGCTATTACAGATTTATAACATTATGGATTGTAGTTTAGTAGAAGTCAACAATGATTTAGCGATTTATGACAATCATATTAAAAGTTAGTCATAAATCTTTAGACTACAGAAGCCACGAAGGTATAACTTTCAAAACATATTCCTTCCATTTGACAAAAGTATTCTGACAGTTTGTTCATAGTCAGTCTTTGATTACGCGATGGGTAACGCTCACACTGCTCGCTCGAGCGGTCACGGCTTCTCCCCTGACGTCTTCAAGTCCCTCGAGGAAAGAATTGAAGCTTGGGAGGCACGAGGACGCTTGCCGCGTGTTCAACCAATTCGAAGAACTCGGAGTCAGTTTGTGAAAACAAAGGTAATGTGTATGATAAGAGACAACCGCCATCTATAGCAAGATCGTTACGATCTTTTCTATTTATATGCTTATTTATTGCAATTGATATCTAGTCAAATATAGTTATTGAACAATTTTATTTTATTTAAAGTACTATATATATAGAGAGAGAGAGTTCACGAAATCATGACCACAGACATCTTTATGTCAAAAAATCAGAGTTTGAATTGTAAATGAGCAAAATTAAACTGAGCTAATTGAAACAACATTGCTATAGGAAGGATAACATTGCATATTAATATTTACTGTAAATATACAATAAACGTAAAGTGACCGTTGCGAACACGTTATGGTCACATCTTGAAAATATTCATACTAATTTTGTATGGGAACCTAATCTGCACGTACGCCTTTCTGGGTCATTTAACAAACTGTGAAAATAGCGTGAATCTGCAATGAAATAGCTTCAAGCAATACATTTGGGCTTGTGAAAATTTTATTATTATTATTTTAGTTTCACTTTGAAGTTTAACTTTTTTATCGGAAAATTTGAAGTTCCAATGAGTTGAAACAATGGTAATTCATTATTCTTTTAGAAGCGCTAGAAACCAGGGGCCCGGCATGGCCAGTTGGTTATAGCGCTTGATTCGCAATCTGCGGGTCGCAGGTTTGAATCCCCGTCCCACCAAACATGCTCGCACTTTCAGCCGTGAGAACGTTATAATGTGATGGTAAATCCCACTATTCGTTGGTAAAAGAGTAGCCCAAGAGTTGGCGGTGGGTGATGATGACTAGCTGCCTTCCCTCTAGTCTTACGCTGCTAAATTAGGGGGGACGGCTAGAGCAGATAGCTTTCGTGTAGTTTTGCGCGAAATCCATAACAAACAAACAAAGAAGAAATCGGGTTTCGACACCCTAGGTGGGCACGGGACAGATACCTCATTGTGTAGCTTTGCGCATAACTACAAAAAAATGTTTAAAAGCTGATTATATTGTAAAATTTATGTTTTGCAAAAAAATAACATGGATCAGCGAAACTGGTTTAATAATGTTTTTGTGAAAAAGAATAATAATAACTATAATGACTTAAATAAGATAAAAATATATCTACAGGTAAGGTAGTGTCGTAACCAAGTAAAATTGTGGGAAATAGGGTTAGTGAGCAAATGTCTTAATCCTTTGTATTGCAAAGAAACGCAAACTAAACTTTCGAAGGGGCTAAAGCCCAGATACTCCTCTCCCTTCCCTGGCTACATCTATGAGGTGAATTACAAGTGTCTATTTAAACCTATTAAACCCCTTCTCTGGCCACATCTATGAGGTGAATTACAAGGGTATTTAAACCTATTAAACCCCTTCTCTGGCTACATCTATGAGGTAAATTACAAGTGTCTATTTAAACCTATTAAAATGAACAAATCTCGTTCTTTTTCTGGTTACTAACAATGCGTATTTTGTGCCGGATCTGGGATTTGATACCTGTTTTATTTTAATCTATAAGCAGAAACACTGTAATGAATATTAAGACGGCTTCGGTTGTATTGCGAATTGATATTTAATTGGCGTAGTCAACCACATTACTCCTCTCCAACCCCATCCCAGATAATAGCTTTAATAACGTTGAAATTGCTATACTCTCCAAAATTACCCAATCTTACCCAACATCAAAAATCTGGTACTTTTCTTTTCTATAAATTAAACACTTGTTATTCTGTACGCAATTCATGTGTATTGATATTAGTCAACTATAGAAGATTCTTGGGTACTTACATTTCAAATTTCTGAGTAATAAAAAGAGGGTTTCTTATACTATGCGTGTAAATATCTCACCTAACTATCTGAATTAAGCAGTAAATATTGGTTAAAATGTAGTTTCAAGTGGTAAATTGGATTTGGTAAACTAAGGAGAAAAAAGATAATAATAGAGATAACTATAAAGAGAAAAGATTTAAACCAAATGTGTGTGTGTGTGTGTGTATATATATATAACGGGTAACGTTTACGCATGGACATTAGAGTACAGATCTTTCCATGATACATCATACAGCAAAAGGCCTAGTTAAGCAAACTTGTATCTAAGTGTGTCAGATATACGTGTAAGAATAGTAGAAAGGTTATATTTCTGAGAAGTTCAACTCACCTGGGCCGTAGCTCACGATTAGTTAAGAATCTGCTCATGGTAGAGCCTGATCGTTTTTGTTGTACACCTATCTGCTAAATATACGGGGTTTTAAAATGAAATACAAATAATAATGTTTGGTCTTACTTCGTTTCATTATGACCTGAAACTCTTATAAGAAATGAATAGTTTAACAAAATATCAAACAAAAGTTATTTAATACACTGTATTAGCCTTTCATAACAAGTGTCTAAATTTTAGGCCCTTTTGAGCTTGAGGCTCGGGTCAAATTTCCTTCCTGGCCCCCCTCTAATTGGCCCTAATTGTGACGTACTCTATGGTTGGGCGTGTTCTTTTAGATTGTTTGTTTACAATACTGCGAGATTCATTTTATTTACAACGTTTCACAGAATTTACCTGGCGTTATCAGGTGTCATACAAGTTCTTGTATCCCACCTAATGAGCCCCCAGTGGCACAGCGGAATGTCTGCGGACTGACAACGCTAGAAACCGGGTTTCGATACCCGTGGTTGACAGAGCACAGACAGCCCTTTGTGAAGCTTTGCGCTTAACTACAAACAAACAGACCCACTTCATGATGCCAGGTAAACCTGGTGAAATGCTGTGAATACAATACACAAAAGTTTTGCTATGTACAACCGGTAAAAACTTGTGTAAATTTTAAAAACATAGTTCTTTCTAATATTTGATGCGAGATTCGGTTCACGTAATGTTAAAAATTAGTTTATTTCTTCCTTAACGGTTGCTACAGGCTACTTTTACTTGTAAAAAGTTGTAAGCCTAAGTCGACAAATAACGTTTTGTATTTCGACAGAAATGTGCTAATTTCTTAACAACCCTCACTAACTTCCTGATTAACATTATCGATCAATCTTCTCTCGATCAGCAACTACTCAATTTCACATTGTGAATCCTCAATCACTACTCAATAAACACTTCACTGACTGCCTGAGACTCTTCTAACGTCTTACTCGTATTTATACCAATTTACCCTTCTAGATCTTAGTCACATTTACAAGATCTTAATCTCATGCGCCTTTTAGCTAACATCTAAATCAAAACCTTTAAAATATAGTTTTAAATAATATTTATTCAGCAATTTTCGTTAAACTTTCACGTATGTGAATGAATTTGACCGGGAATAGCGCGCAAAGTAATTCGACAGATGTAATTTTAACGTTTTTCAAAAATTGGTTATATTAAACTTATGTATATATTAACCTCATCCATTTCAGGAGTAACTGAAAATTGGAAAACTGAGAGCATCATACCTTATGTTGCTTATTTGTAGTCGATAACATTTAAAATGTATGAATTTCAGTACCTTATTCATTTGGACAACGAAGAAGTGGGCTTGGAAGACTCGATCTCTCCTTTTAACTTGAAGTTTTTCAATTTGGCCACAAAAATACATATTGGACACACTAGACAAAATACAAAAGACATATTTAGATAACCGCATATTTTTCTAATCTGAACCATTGTGAAATTATGAGAAGTAGTACACTTTTTTATTATTCGGTCAATATCCATTATAACATAATTTACGGCTTTGTTTCAAACTTTCAGCTGTGAGTACTCGTTATTTGGCGCACAAAACTCACCTGCACGTGTAAAGAATAACTTATACTGACGTAAGTAATGGCTTCTTCGTTTGCATTTTGCTAAAGCTGTACCCCTAGAGCTCAATTAATTTTGAGTTGTTTTCCATAAATTATTTCCATGTATTTTTTATAATAATGGTCAAATAATATTTAGAAAAAGAACTGTTTGTAATTAAGCACAAAGCTACACAATGGGCTATCTGTGCTCTGCCCACCACGGGTATCGAAACCCGGTTTTTAGCGTTGTAAGTCCGCAGACATACCGCTGTACCAGTGTGGAGCTTAGAACAAGAACAATCTTGTCGTTTTATTGTGAAAAATACACGGGCTTTCTAAGAGTAATCATTATAAATATATTTTGGTATCATCTTATATTCTTTGGATTGATTTAATAAAATACAACTCTTATTCTAGAACTTCTATATATTATTATGTTTAATATTTTCCATATCATAATTGTTATATATTTATATATATGTATTTGAACTATATTTTAGATAATAACATTGATAAATTGCGGTAAATTTATATAGATTTTTTTTAAATATGGCAAAAAAAGAATTCATTGTATTGTATAATAACTTAAATATACTAGTATTTTAATTTGTATCAATATTATATTATTTTCTTATCAACTTTAATATATTGAAAGTGAGCCACTTTCTTAGAAAAATCCTCCTTTCGCGCCTGACTTTGTTCCCTATTTTTTTTTTACATAAAAACGTAAATGATGCTGGATGTTTTAGATTTATAGATATACGTGAGCACGTATCAGTTTAAAAAAAATAATATATTTTCTTATACGTGTGCCACCATTGTTATTACGATACGCCTTTCTACATATTATAATATGGTAAACTAGTTATTAACACAAAATGAATAGAAAAAGAACAACTTTGTATAGCTCGCACTGATGGTCGACTTTTCTTGTAAAACTGGTATCTTGTTTCCATCACATTTCTGCTGTTTTCCAAAATTTGAAAAAAAAATCAATTACTTGTGAAACCGGATAGTGTAACCCACGTCCTTTTGGTGTTACAGGAAAGCATAAGTCAACAGTAGTATCTGCTCTAAAAAAATGGCAGTCTAAAAATATTCACCTATCCTGAACTTAACCCATAAGTTATATGGTATAGAGGTAAATCTGTGGACTTATAACGCTAGAAACCGTGTTTTGATACCCATGGTGGGCACAGCAGAGATAGTTCATTGTGTAGCTTTGCGCTTAGCTACAAACAAAAGCAAAGTGATTTCTTTGAAGCTCTAGCTGACGTTCTTTGAAGGCACGAAAATATTGTCATTATACTCCATATATATATATATTCATTTTTGAGTAATTGGATTTAATTCCGAAGTGATAACAGAATATATAAATTAATAATTTAGTTTTTACACACATACATTCAAAGTCAGTCAAATACCGAAAGAGAAAAGGCGTGTATTGGAGACCTATAAAGTTAAACTT
>NW_013665912.1:10570-15815 GCF_000517525.1 Limulus polyphemus
CACTATTCGTTGGTAAAAGAGTAGCCCAAGAGTTGGCGGTGGGTGGTGATGACTAGCTGCCTTCCCTCTAGTCTTCACTGCTAAATTAGGGACGGCTAGCGCAGATAGCCCTCGTGTAGCTTTGCGCGAAATTCCAAAACAAACAAACAAACAAAGAAGAGTCGAAATCTTGAATTTTAGAAAGAAGAAATAGAATAAGAATATGTGATTTTTGATAACATCAGATGTGCTTAGGTCAAATGAATCCAAATGGCATTAACGTTTTAGCGTTCTCAGCTATATGACCTCTTTCAGATGCAATTTCTATCGTTTACGACCTAAAACTATATACTGTTACAAACAACAAACAAGCTAGGTCCTCTGCATTTAGCGTTTCGCCGTCATTCCAGTCTCTCGTTCGCTAAATGAAACGTAACTGTATTAACTTCTTTATATATTTGAATATTTAGTTTAAAAGAACCTATAACTGCACTAAATTATCGATCATATGCATGTCGTTATAAATAAAGTAATAAGGGGGTTTATCAGAGTTTCTGTTTCGTACTTATCTATCAGACTATAGTTTCCAGGAATTTGCTAATCAGTTGTTTTGCTGATAAACATTTGATGAAAATAATATACAAACTTTACAACAAATCATGCAGTTGTTTTAAATTACCGCTGAAGAAAGAAAACTTATACTGCACAAATAACAAACAAATGCATCTACTTAGTGTTAAAAATCTGAAAATACAAAAAAAAATTAATTATCATTGAAGAAGGAAACTTAAAAATGGTACATTTTTGTTTGTTTGTTTGTTTGATTAATAATTTTCACATGAAGTTACACAAAAGTTATTTATCCATAGCCGTCATTCATTTTCAGCTGATAAGCTAGAGGGAAGACAACTAGTCAACAGCTAATCGCCATCTCTTGCGCTTCTCTTTTGTCTGACAAATAATGTAATTTGACTGTCACTCTGGGTTGCGAACCATGAACCCTCTAATCCACAGTCCGAGCACGCTAGCCACTAGGCCATGCCCAGCCCAAATGACACTTGAATAACAAAAACAAAATCCACTATATTCTGTTAACTGTAATTTCTATCGCTTACGACCTGAACTTATGAACTTTCACTTAACAATAAACTAGAACTCTTCCCTCTGTAATGGTAAGAAAAGTGTGTAGTCAATGTTTGTTTCATTGAATTTCACGCAAAGCTACACAAGGGCTATCTGTGCTAGCCGTTTCTAATGTTGAAGTGATAGACTAAAGGGAATTCTGGGAATTTAATAATGAAAGAAGCATAACTATATCTCAACCACACTACATCTGTTATATCCAGAGCCGACGAGGTCTTTTGTTCAATACCATGGCTCATCAGGCCGACTGGGATACGACAGACATAGTAGTGGTTGAGGTGCTATTTATATTAACAAATGGCACGAATAACAACACTTATTATTAGTTTTTACTTGTATTAACTTCACTTATCGTTCAGAGTGGACGAACCAGCAAACTAGTGTTGTTGTTCCTGGAACGAGCCAGGCAACAACAGCATCAACTACATTAGTAATTCCAAGACATTAAGAGTGAAAGTAAAAGCAGTTAGTCAACACAACTCACTGCCGACTCGTGGGCTACTATTACCAAACCAAATAGTAAGATTTTTACCGTCATTCAAAATGTTCCCATGTTCCCAAAGTGCGGAGCTCAATTTTTTGTACGATGGAATTCCAGATCCACAGCCCACACACTAGCCACTGGTTCATGTTAGGGTCATTCAGTCGAAACATTGATTACATATTTCTCTTTACTTTACTTCGTCTTTAACCATGTCTTTATATTTTCTGAAAACACACTCAACATTTTGTGTAGTTTGATCAAACAAGCGACAAGAATTGTTGTGAACAATACTTTGAACCATTCTTTATATATTCATAATTCGTCTATATTAATGATTTATTTGGTTATTTATTAAATTTTTCCTGAATAATCATCATTATGTCTCAACGGTAAGTCTGAAGGCTTATAATACAACAACAAAAAAACGGGTTTTCAATGCCCGTGGCGGGCTCAGCATAGATAACTCATTGTATAGCTTTGCGCTTAACAGCAAACAAATAAATGAATAATCATTACATTAATTTCTAAAACATAAACGCATATAATTTTCGCTCTATAATCGTCTTATCACATATTTATCCATTTTCATAACTTTCACACTCGTGCTCCAGTGTCGTCTACCATTTCACACTCGTGCTCCAGTGTCGTCTGCCATCAATTCGAGTACATGTTTGAAAGAAAATACTTTGTAGCAAAATGTGAGATGGATAAGGGAAAAGAGCCTGACAAATGTATTTTTAACGTAAATATATTATTTCAACTCGAATATGATGTTATCCAGTGTATATCCTTTTGGGTGTATCACGGTAGTCAACCAAGTATATCCGAAAAATAATCTTGTAAGATTCGTTAAAAATATTTAAATTACAACTGATTAATAATAATATACGTCAGTTTTCAGAATAGCAAGCCTGCAACGTCTTTCATTTTAAAAGTGTACAATAGTCAAGTTTATAGACTCGAAAGAAAAAATACAAATTCCCTTTTCACTTATATAACAAAAACTGTCGATAAACCTTCTAAAATTGGCTTAAGTATAGACCAGTTTCCTGGTCTACTTAAGATTCTACGAGGAAGTAATATTTATTTAAATAAAACTCCCTCGTCGTCATTGTTCAATTATATGGTGTCTTGACGATATCTAAAATGATAAAACTTCGTTAGGATATAAGAATGATAATCAGAGAAGTACTTTTCATAAAGAATACCGCATACATATTTTCATTTGTATTACAACTAAATTTATGCGAGTTTATTTTGAATGCAAATCTGCACAATGGGTTATCTGTGTTGTGCCCACCACAGGTATCAAACCTCGAATTCTACCTTTATAAGCCTTCGAGCTTATCGCTGAGCCACTGGGTAGCCTAAGAAGTTAACTCATTAGCAACACTTCAAGATTGAATGGTAAACAATAACACAGCCTTAATCGTAGTAATTAAATTCTAGCACACTCACAAACTTAAAGATTGAATGGTAAACAATAACACAGCCTTAATCGTAGTAATTAAATTCTAGCACATTCACAAAACTTAAAGATTGAATGGTAAACAATAACACAGCCTTAATCGTAGTAATTAAATTCTAGCACACTCACAAAAGTTAAAGATTGAATGGTAAACAATAACACAGCCTTAATCGTAGCAATTAAATTCTAGCACACTCACAAAAACTTCAAGATTGAATGGTAAACAATAACACAGCCTTAATCGTAGCAATTAAATTCTAGCACACTCACAAAAACTTCAAGATTGAATGGTAAACAATAACACAGCCTTAATCGTAGTAATTAAATTCTAGCACACTCACACGTTTGTCGATTAAATGGTAGAATATACGTATGTGTGAAACCTTGCTGATTGTCTGCTCTTTTTGTGTACTCCTGTATATGATTTACCACTTTATATAGCGCATATTCCGTTTTTAACTTCCATTGTTTCAAAATAACTCCTGAGGTGGATTTAAAACAATTAGACCTGAAACTCTAAAATGTTTAAACATTTTGCCTATGTATACCTCCAAATATAGCTCTTCTTCTTCTATCTATGTAATAATACAAAAATATGTGGTTACCTCAGGATTTATATTCATTTTTATACTTTTGTGGTATGCAGGTATAGTAAATATTTCCTATCCCCTTATTTGATATAAAAAATGTTCTACATATTGTGCATATAGTCTTAGTATTGAATGTCGGTCAAGGGAACCACCAAGTTTCTCTCGCTCTACCTATCTAATCAAATGGATCATTCAACATGGTTGCCGTATGCACTTAGTCGTTGGACAGATTCCTGTAAATTGGAGCATAAAGTATAGAAAAAGACAATGATATTTTCCACTGGCAGGTCAAGTGATATACCAAGGATGCAACATTATATTGTACTGAGAGTGACTGTCAGTCGTATGGGTATCCCTACACCCTACAAGAATGACATTGTTGTTTTTCGTATATAATGCCATGTTTTCCCAGTCTGCAACACGGTGATGACGATTTAACAGATACTGATTTGCTTTTAATGCGCAATTTGATTTGAGGGCTTCCAAGTAAAGGCATCCAATGTACACTTGTTTTGAATGTTAAATAAAGATTGTTTCACTGTGTCCAATCTCTCTTCTTTTTTTTAGCTTCGAACTCAGCTGAGGCTAGAGAATTCACATTTAAACCATAATACTTTACTCTTAACACGTTCGCTGCCATGTGCCCCACTGGTGGATAACAGACATTTATGTTTTAAAGCCAAATTTCTCTTGTGGCATATGAGTTTGGGATACTGTGACTGCTCCTTGGCACCTTTTGAATGTTTAATTTTTTATATACTTAATTTATTATGTGGCAGCCAACGTGTTAAAATGAAATCAGTGCCCCCGAGAATAACAGTTTTATATCACAATGAAAGTAAAGGTACACCATCTCTATAATTGGGAAAAAAGTAACAACTTTTACGTCACAGCTTGAATGTCTTTTTCTCGGTCATAGTTCTTGCTAATATAAACACATTTTCTTGGACTTTCTTCAAAATCAAATCTCATAGTAATTGTCATACGCTTTTGTACACGCATAAAGGTTTCGTTGAAGTTTAGATCCTGGCTGTAATCCGTGTATTGTGTGATTTCTGTTGAAAATGTGGGGGAAAAAATAATGATAATTAAATAGACATTTATGTTTCCCTAAGTCACATTCAAGCCCGAATCAGTTTATCTGTGATTGAAGTGTATTGTTATCATAAATTACTATTTTAGCGAAATACTAAAAATAAACCAATAACTTTTCACAAAAAGCGTTTTGATGTTTAACACTTTTTTCACACGAAATAATAGTTTAGAAAGTCGCGAGTAATGTGTCTTATGAAAAATACTGCACGAAAATAAATTTCGAGATTTAAAAGCGCGGGGTGTGTGTGAATATGAGAAATTATTAGAGAAAAAAAGTATCGATTTGTTTTGTTCTCATGGTAAAGTAAAAGTAAAGTAAAAGAGGTTTATTATTCAAAGGAACAAGGTCAGAAAAGAATTAGGTTAAGCAAAAAGTTTTAAGTGACTTTGCTGTATCTATCTATGTACATGTGTGTGTATATATATATATATATATACAATACCAGGCACACACACAAATATGTGTTTCTGTGTGTTATTTTAGAA
>NW_013665912.1:16815-18216 GCF_000517525.1 Limulus polyphemus
TTACTGAATATTTTTTTTTTCATTTGTCGTAATAATATATGTCGGATGTTAAGCTACCTTATAGTTACGCCGTCGAAGTCGTTTAATTTCATTGATCACTAGACGTTGTTATGGAGAATTATATAAAGTTTTGCATATAATTGTATCACTTCTTTTTTTAATGGACTGAAAATCGGTGACAATGAAGAAGCAATCTACTACTTTTATGTATTGTGTAAGAAAGTTCATTCTAAGCTTTCTTTAATTTTAGTTTCATTAACAGTATCGATTAAAATGTTTAATATATATCATTATTTTTATTTATATAATTTTATGATACATTATTTAACATTGTGATCATTGAGCACTGTGAGTTTAGTATTGGGGTTTAGGACTAACCTTGATCTCCTAAACAGGCTGAATCTGATGAGATATTATTGGGGCTACGGCCGAAAATGTCGTTTATAGTGATTATACCCAACTGAGGAATCAATGTATCGTAATAATTATATGTTTTTGCTTTATGGATTTTTATACAACTTATTTATATGATATATTAAACTAACTATATTAAACACTGGGTTAATTTTTAGTTCTGATCCATATAAGTAGCTTGCTATGATCAGAAGTTAAAGATAATAGCATTCAAGCTTTGAAGAAACTTCTATAGTAATTGTATTGCTTTAATTTTCCAACTAATAGATTTTCTTTTGCTGTATTTCTTGTGAATGTGTTTGATTATCATACTTTTCTTATATTTTGATTGACCGCATACTATTTACGGTAATAACATATAATTCTCACTAATCTTAAATTACTTGGTGAGTAATTGCAACTTTTTCCTAAGCTGTACAACCAAAATTACAGTATTTTTTGATATTATTCAATCAGGCTGTCCCAAAACTTTGATATTGTTTCTCTTCTAGTCAGTCAAATCGTGGTTATGTTCTTTATTACATTGCTTTATTACATTCTGTATTTTTCGGAATATAAGACGCACCCTTATTTTGAAGACAAAGTTTTGGGGAAAAAAAAAGCTACAGTCGCATTTGAAAGATTTTTATTGAACAAAAATTCAAGTTGATACTTTAAAAATTAGTATATATTGTTCTAAATACAAAAGAGCTCAAAACATCAAAATAAAAAAATACCGTAAATCAAAAAAAGATTTACTGTTATTTAGTTTGGTTCAAAACCTACATAATCTTCATTCCTTTCACTGTAATTTATTTTTTAATTGTTTTATTATTTAAAAGAAAAGAAAACTATTATTGTTGTAAATAACACATTCAATTGAACTAAACTATACATGCCTATTTAAATACATTTACGGCCCGGCATAGCCAGGTGGTTAGGGCGCTCGACTCGCAATCTGAGGGTCGCGGGTTCGAATCCCCGTTACACCAAATATGCTCGCCCTTT
>NW_013665912.1:19022-23299 GCF_000517525.1 Limulus polyphemus
TGGAAATGAAAACTTGATGCTGAAAATTTACGTATTTTCTGGATTCACCGACTTTTTTTTTTTTTGTCGTCCAACACCTAACGTTTTGCCACTGTTCTGCTGTGTTTATTAGGCATTTGATCTTATTCCAGTATTAAGGACCACCCGAGGCAATTACAGCATAAATTCAATACAGTTAGCGCTGTATAATTTTCAGTTCAACATTAACCCCGTACTACAAGTAATCGACAACCGGTAATCGCTGTATAACTCATATATTAAGTCTTTTTTTTCCTCGTTAAAGCTTGTAATTTCAGTAGAGAAAAAGAGAGGATCCGTGAATGACATATAGAGACCTAATCTATTATTCAATTGGCTACTCCATCCGTAGTAGACTATAGTTTCACCAGATCACGAATCACTGCTTGCGAGAGCAAACCAGAGAGATAAATAGGTCTCGATATGGGACAAGTTATCTAGCGATTTAAATTGTTTGCATTCTATCATGATAGTTTTTTTTTTGTTTATTTTGAACCGGCGAAGACGCACATATACATACGTCAATGGTATACGTAGCGGCGTACTATGTGCATACTTGACACGCCCAATTTTTATTTTCAATGCGTTTTTATGTAAAAGAAATGCGTATTTACGCTTGGATACGCATCTCATCTCGAGCATTGTACAAGTGTTGTTTTTTGTTTTTTTTCATAATATTTCATTCTCACGTGTACTTGGTAGTTTCAAAATGTTCAATGTATTTGTATGAAATATTCAATTGGCTTTTTTTGTGATAACAATTTAGTTTTGGACTAACACTGAAAGTTTTAAAAGGTTTGTGTCATGTTACTGCCTTTTAAAATACTGTCGTATGAATCAAACCAAACGTCAAACACATGGCATTTGTCACAATCATTATATATTCTTGCTAACCTGGACTAGAAGAACCAGTTTAGTGATCATTTCTTGTATCATTTAACCTAATGACAAAAGGAGCTTCGAGGCGGTACTTCAATATGTTTTTGTTATCTGATTTATACTGAGCGTTTTTTTTTAATTTTTGTTTTTCTTCATGATCGTATGTGTATAAACCAAAACGTAACTTCTGTTGTACTTTACTAAGACATAATATGCTCGTAAGCTCTTTAAAATAAACTCAAGAAAAGGGTAAAGTTCCTTTTACAACAAATATGTATTTCTATGACAGCAAAAGCTACATCATTTCTGATTCTTAGATTCACCTCACATTACAGTTGACTATCTTGTTTTAAACTCTGTTTGCAGACCAACGGGGAGATTAACTGCCAGCCCTTGTCTGAGTTACAGAGGAAGAGCGACTACAAGAAACAAGGTAAATACTTCTGTTACTGTCGTATTTAATGTATAACTAGATTGCATTCTGTACGTGTTCTACTTGTTCTGTGCTCTTTGTAGAGCGGGCGGGCGTTTATAATGACGAAAACATGAAATATTTCTCGCCCTAGAGTGCGAAGTAAGCGCCGAAACTACATTTTTTCTTGTCAAAGGTCAGTATTTAATTTTTCTTAATTACACGATTATACTTTAGAATGCTTGGAAACGAACAAAACTGTGGCATTTCTTTGCAGATATTTGGAGAATCGTATAGTAACACAACGTAGTTTTTTTATCAGCGGGAACAACACGAAAACAACTTCTAAACATGATCATAATTTAAACTTATATTTTATTGGTGGATAATCGTAGTTACAAAGATAAAAACGAAGATGGTATTTATATGGCACTTATTTTCATATTGACTGAATAACTGCGTAGTGTGGCTATCATACTAGTCACTTTTAGTGGTTATATACACCTTTCCGAAAACTCAGTTACTAACATATATAGATCTTATTCACACCCTAACGGTTGTTACACATGAAATTTGATGGTATATATATAGCGCCTGACGAGAACTGGTATTGGGCGAAACGCCTTGTCGGCACTGGGTATGGCAGATGTAGTGTGGTTGAGATGTTTTAACATATTCTTAGAAATACTCCAGGGTATAACGGTACTGTATGCTACTTCCCATACGTTCGTATATAATAATACAAAGATATTTTTGTAATGCCCTAACTGGGCCTAACTGCTTATACAGTCTTTCAATTTCACCAGAGAACGGCACATATTTTCAACTTCACTTTTGTAGCCTTAAGTTGGTCATGTTTGTATACACAAAATTTATAAAGGCTATATAACTATAAGACACACACTTTAAGATTGCTGTAAAAAAGGGGGAAGTTGGAGTTGATTAAAAAAAAACAAATACTTTAATGAGTGATCTCTTAAAACTCGACATGAACTGAACATACACATTCCTAATTTGAAACATTCTTAAATATAAAGGTAATAATTGTTGTTCCCTAAAGTCCCAACAGATAGTAAATGTTTAAACGACCAGCAATACATAATGGTGCGTCCGAATTATTTATACAATAATTGTCCACCCGTAGAGACCGTGACTCGCTATCTCCAAATAGTCTGAAAGTATAGGATTGCCACAAATGCTACAGTCTCAAAAGTCCAACAGGTAGAATGTTACAATTTGAGATCGGCTAAGTGTGTAAGACTTGAAACAAATGAACCTAAAAAAGTCATAAAATGATTATAATAAGAAATATTACTTTGGTCACTGGGAGCATCCCAGGTAAAAAAAAAAAGTCTGTTGTTTGGTCAACAAAAGTGCATTAGGTTATAACTTGTTTAATGCTAATTATCATTAAAGCAGACAGAAAGCCTGTTACGAATCTGTCTCCGGTCGAGTGACGATATATTATGGTAGAGTTCGTAAAGCGGTTTCGCGAAGAACACCTTACGAAGATCCCTCTATTTTTGTGTTATAGGATTGTGTTTGTTGAAGAGTACCTGTGCTGTTGATCCCAGGCTACCTTATTTACCCATTTGCTTGTACTTAATCATGAAATATTAAATAAAGTGTGGAGAAACAGTAAGAGGCCCTAAATTAAGAATTACAATAGTTTTTTTTAAATAAAAATGGAGGCACTCTCAATGTTGTTGTACATTGAATACCCTAATTTTTCACTTCTTCGTATCTAAGCGAGATCTTTAACAGTTTTCTAAACATGACTGCTGTTTTTACCCCACTTCAATTACCATCAAACAATATATATATTAATTAATTTGTCCGTTTCGTATCCACAATCTTTTCTCTGGTATACAAGACAACGTAGTCTTAGTTCCAGTATCACTAAACATTATTATAATAGGTTCTCTACTGCTTTAGCCCCCAGTGAATCAGTGGTAAATTGTCGTTAAATTTCATTGGTCACTAGACATTGTTATGGTGGATTATATGAAGTTTTGTATATAATTATATCACTGGAAATCAGTGGCAATGAGTGAAGCAAACTATTAGTTTGTATGTCTCTTGTAAGAAACTTACATTCTCCTCTTTCTTTAATATTAGTTTCATTAAGAGTATTGATTCAAATGTTTAATATGTATACTTATTTTTTTATATAATTTTACAATACATTTTTAAATGATTATTTTGAATTGTAAGTTTAGTATTTAAATTCAAGACTAACCTTGATCCTAAACTGGCTGAATCTTGTGAGATATTATTGGAGTTAAGGTACACAAGGAATATAACTTTAAAAATTTGGAGTTCGATCGCTGCAGTGGACACAATGGAGATAACCCATTGTGTAGCTTTGCGCTGCGCATATACTAAACAAACTCCACTAGCTTATATTTTCAAATCTTGAAATAACATGGAACTTGATTTATTACTGGCTTTTAATAAACACTTATGATATGCACAATAAATGTGCAACAAGTTTATTTGAGATAAGAACGTATTTTAGATGAGACGTATTAGCAATTGATGAGATCAATTTATTTCTCATAGTAAGCTCGTAAATGTACACATATTACATTTGTACGCCATCTGTAGCGTGTTTTTATTGTCGGTTACTTCTTTGTACATGTTATATTCTTCAATGTGCAGAATGGGATTATTAATATACCAGTAATACGTCTGTGGTTATTGCTGACTTCCGTGGAACTAAAGGAAACACGTTTACCCTTGAAGAAGTTAAGCCTAACTTCCGAAAGCGCTCTGATTGTCATAGGATTTCTTGTTGTGTGACTTGTCTATTTTTGTATTCTATGTAATTTCTTAGTTTTATGGATTCTGAGGAGCCAGGTGGATAGTAGTACCAAAATGAATTCCTTGAATCCCATAGTGTTCTGCAGCCAAAATAAAGTTTGTTAGTTTGTTTGTTTTGAATTTCGCGCAAAGCTATACGAGGGCC
>NW_013665912.1:23800-38562 GCF_000517525.1 Limulus polyphemus
GTTTATATATATATATATATATACACGTTAACCAACTAATTGCTCTGGTGAGTCATTATCGAAACTGCAGCCGCACAATGCGCTATCTGTATGCTGTCCACCGCGGGATTCGAACCCCGGATTTTAGCGTTGTAAGTCCGTAAACTTACCGCTGACCTACCAGGGAACTCAATTTTGTCTTCGCATAATTTCACTATGACCAACAAAAATATTTGGCTGTTCAACAAATGAAGATGTGCAAAGTGTGAATATACTGTAGACCAAAAATCAAGCATTAAGTTATCTCTTTAAAGTCTCCCGGTGGGACAGCGGTAAGTCTCCGGATTTACAACGCTAAAATCAGGGGTAAAATTCCTTTCGGTGGGCACAGCAGATAGCCTGATGTGGCTTTTCTACAGTACACACACTCTTTTCAAAAATATTTTATGTTAATCAACCTTCTTGCATAATTTGCAAGCAAATGCAAAAAGCAACACAAATTTGCATATATATATATATATTTCTTCGTAGTATTTCAATGATCGAATACTAGTGGTTATTTTTCTAATGCATATTAATGTCGAAAATAAAATTACATTTTTTCAACTAACTCGAATTTGAAATATAACAATGGCTGTCACATATAAAGCCCAGTAACATTCTAACTCGGCGGATAAACTAACAGAGATAACTTAATTATCACAGGAAGGCAATTTTTTTTCACCTAATAATTCTTTATTTATATTTCATGCAAAGAATATTAAGACTAACGAGTTGGATCAAAATAAAACTTGTGTTTGGGTAACTGTAAGAACGAAAGATAGCGAGATATGATTACATGTAACCTCAAAGCAAATCGTTACACAAGAGTAGAAAATAGTAATAACCGTAAAAATATGTTCAAAATATGAGATTATTTGTGTAACTGCGCGTAACGATAGTAAGTAGATTTGATTAAATAAGTAAGTGGTTAGCTTCTAGATAGGTTTATTATATATATAATACTGTACATTTTAATCAGTCCAACACAGGGTACGTAAGATAAGTATACATTTATCGTTATTTTATTGATAACATATATTAACACGTGATATACAGTAGATGCTGTTCACGTATTGTGCGATACACAGTTTTCGATAGATGTTTCAGACTATATCACCACTCAGTTTCTCCTCCGCATCGCTACGTTTTGGTTGTGCATGTGATCCTATATCTATCGCATGGTCAGAATCTTACAGAACCTACTAGTGATAAATGGGTAACGTATTTCCAATTCTACCCTTCTCTTTTAACTATTTTTATTCATCTGTTGATAGTACATATACGCTAACGAATTTTTAAAGTTCTGATAATTCACTATACAGGACGCTCTAAAAACTTTGAAATATGTTACCTTTTTCATGCTGTGGCACGGCTCAGTTGTGTTGTTGTTTGCAACCATTTATTGGTGTTACGGTAAAATAGTGTGATAACGTTTAAGATCTATATTATTTTCATAATATCAAGATGTCTGCTCTAGTTTGGACCTTGGTCAGTGGCCTGTCCCCTCGCCTCTCTTCTACTTCACGTTCTTCTCTTTCTGCACCAATTAATATGAAAATGTTTACTAACTACACACTGATATAAATGTGGATTTCGTATGTATGTATTATTTCTCTTGTAAACGATGCAACCAATATAAGTTTGATTTCTTATATAAGTGTTATTGTGTAGCTGTACTTTTAAATTGATTACTTCGTAATTGATATATTACTGTTCGAGGAGTTAAGGAAGAATAAAATAACTAAAAATAAAATTCAGATACCATTCAGTTGCTTGAAGAGAAGAATTTACTTACATTCCACTTCTCCCTGTAGATAACAAAAACAGGAAATCCATCCAAACAAAATCACTTTTCCGAAGTAATACCGATTCTTATTATGATCAGGCAAGTGAATGCATAAATACACAGAGTTCACTTATTAATAGATTTGGCCTAAATAGTGACATTATCTAAATACTAAAACAGTTTCTCATTAATCATACTTACAAAACACTGTCGAAGTTTATCCCCGAAAATCCCGTACAATATTCTCAAAAAAGCTAAACAAACTGAACGTAAACTGTGTAGGTAAATATACCAATTAACGACATCACGTGACAACCAACGCCTTTGGCCTAACTTGTTGTAACACATAACAACAAGCCCCCCAGTGGCACAGCGGCATATCTGCAGACTTACAACGCTAGAAACCGGGTTTCGATACCCATGGTGGGCAGAGCACAGATAGCCCATTGCGTAGCTTTGTGCTTAACTTGAAACAAACATAACAACAAGTACGATCAGCGATATATTATACTAAAATATACTAAATATCTTTAACTTTAACGACTGTTAACAAATAATAAGTTATATGAAGTGTCACAGGATAATACAATGAAAACGGTTCAGCTGTCGCATCGAACACCTGTAGCTCCATAATGATTGGTACTGCAGTAGCACAGCGGTATGTCTGCGGACTTATAACGCTAAAATCCGGGTTTCGAAACCCGTGGTGGGCAAAGCGCAAATAGCCCATTGTGTAGCTTTGTGCTTAATTACAAACAAACTATAATGATTGAACATATTTTGTAATTAAATGAAAGCAACATAGAACGTTAAGATAAAATTAGATAAAGAATTGTTTTGTTTTTTTTTAACATTGAACACTGGAGTACAGTGCCCTTTGATTTTACTGTTCTTGCCGATGTATGAGAGGTCTCAGTTTCAATTCTAAGTAGCCCTGGCATGGCCACGTGGTTATGGCACTCGAATCGCAATCTGCGGGTTCGAATCCCCGTCCCACCAAACATTCTCGCCCTTTCAGCCGTGGAGGCATTATAATGTGACGGTCATTCCCACTATTCGTTTGTAAAAGAGTAGCCCAAGAGTTGGCGGTGGGTGATGATGATTAGCTGCCTTCCCTGTTATCTTTCACTGCTAAATTAGGGACGGCAAGCGCAGATAGCCCTCGTGTAGCTTTGCGCGAAATTCAAAGAAACAAACAATTCCAAGCAGTGAAGATTATCACAGAAAGTGTCTTAAGAGTTAGTGGAAAAGATAGAACATTAAATAATAATAATATGTAACAATGCAAAGCCTTCTATGACACTTGGTTTTGGTGATATGCTTTTTTTTCTGAATAAGTTGTAAGCAGAACAGACTTTAATGAAGAACTATATTTTATGTATAGACCTGACCAAAGTTATATGTTTTTAAACAGTATCCAATGTATCTATCTAATATTTTACAAATCCTTAGTTTGGTTATTATTGGATTTTATTATGCTATTTGTAATTAACCATCATTTGCATTTTGTAAGTCCTGTATGGAGAATTATTTGAGGGTTCATGTTTTTTCTGGAGATAACTATTTACATATGAACACATTATCATTGGATATTCTAGATTTAATATCTTTCGAATCTCTTTACACAGACATGATACCAGAACCTGACTACAGTGATACAGAGGAAGACAAGGATCAAAAGATCTGTCAACCTTTGTCTCGACGTAGATCAAATAGTAGTACCCAATACAACAAAGAAGGTCTGGTTTTACCTAGAAAACTTTGTAATCCTTGTCTAGAATCATCCGAGAGAAAGAGTCTTCACAGAGAACTCCTCTTCAATCAGAGAATGTGAGCATTCCATATTTAAATTATACTTTGGTATTGAAGTTGTTCCACAACATAGCCTTAGTTTAGGGTTTATCACCCACAAAAGTATGTTAGTGAGCTGAATAGGTGAGTATGCAGTTCAAGTTTTAAATGCATTTTTTAAAACCAGTGAATGCTTCTTAAGGTTGGTATAAAATATATATATATTAGATTTCAATATAACCAGATAATAGGTAAAATTATCTATAAAGACATATGATAAACTTTCATCAGTAAACATATAGTTATCAGAGTTCAAATTGGGTTGCTTATCGTAAATCCATAAGGTTCTATAATATAAAGATTCCTCAGCATATGGTGAAGGACATATGTTAGTGTTAACTGAATTCCTGGTTTTTTAATGGTTCATTTCCAGAAGTTAATGTAGTTTACAGAAGAGACATGTTAAACACTTAAGTGTACAAACTGACCTGGCAGCTCAGTGGTGAACTTGGGGGTTTATAATGCTAAAATCTGGGGTTTAATCCCTGTGGCGGGCACATTGCAGATAACTAATTGTGCAGTTCTATGCTTAAATTGAACAGCTTAGCTTAGCTAAGAATATGGTTCAAGGCTCTGGACACTGGGGTTGTCAGAAATAAATTTCTCTTCACCCAACATGCAGGGGGGGGGGAGTTGAATGAGCAGACACGGAGAAACAGATACACAATTTTTGGATTAGGAGCTCATTTAAACAGCGTGTTAGATTAAAATCTGGTTGATGTTAAAGAAGAAATGAAAGATGAAAAGGCAGCAGCAAACAAGAACTGATAGGAAAACCATAGACGACCAGAGAGTAAGTATCTTCTTTTATTTATATATGACTGGAGAGAAGTGTACAAACAAACCCAGTGTACAAACAGAACAACTCTTATTTATAATTTTTGAGAGTAAAAAATTGAGAGAATCAAATGTACTTTTTATATGACTCAAAATGGAATGTAACTAAAGTTTAAAAATAAACTCATAGCTATATATCAAGTTAACACTTCCTTTTCAGCTAAAGGGCCACATTTATTAAGAATGGCTAACCATCAAAAGAAATATTTGAAATCATGACGATAATGGATTAAAACCATATAATAATTCTTCATTTTGCACAATATTATAATTATATTATGCTACAACAGTCTCTAACTTTAGAATCTGTAAATTAAAGACACTTTGGGGCATACTTTTCATGGAAAACATTTGTTTTACTGTTTACTTAAAAGAAACACACCAGCTATTGAATACAGTGCTTTCTAAACTAACTAACGTGGTCTCATCTTTAAGATATTAATCCCCTAAACAATATGAACATGTAAGACCAGAATTTCAACCAGGTCTCCAATTACTTGAGTTTCAATGTCAACTACATGCTCAAAAATAAAGATTCGGGAGTATGCTATACAATGCAGTAAAATAAAGTATTCAAACTGAATAAACTTACTTGAAATAATTAAGTTTTAACCCATACCATCTTTACTCTAGTAAGTAAGATGTATCAGAAGACAAGCTATATGTTTCTCTAACTTCAGATATTTAATGTGCTTCTGATCAAAGTTATTACTATTTGTGTGATTAAGTGATTTGTTTTTTCTCCTATAGAGGAAAGAATGTCCTAAACCAGAAAACAGAACTTCAGAAAGTCCTGGAAAAATTCAAAGACGAGCAAAAGAAAAAAAATATAGAAGAAGAAAAACAAAACAAACGTACTGCCCTAGAAAAGAAACTAGAACAACAAGCCAGTAGAATCAAAGAGGTAAAAGTTAATGCCTCCTAGAAGTAATTAAGCAAAGCAAGAGAGAATTTTTCACGTACAGTTAATGAAATGAGTTTTATTTTCAATGCAACAAATAAATAAATTATGATAATATCATTCCTTTCTGTTACAAACAATGAAGTTTAAATAAAAGTACACTAATGTGACTCTGCAAAGCACATACTTCAAAATTGTTTGACAACGAAATACTTATTTTATAAATTGATTTTGCAGTATGAAGACTTAAACGAAGAGAAACCAAAGAAGGATGAATCCGAATTTCTAAAGGTTCATGCTAAAGTTCGTGCACATACTCTTTCATAGAGTTGTATTTATGATTTTTTTCCGATGTAAATAGATATGAAAACTGGTCAATCATTAATGATGACGTATTTCAACTCAAATTACAGATTTGACTATTGAAGAATATGTTCTGACAGTCTGTGTTTGTACTCTTAAAACATTCCTTACGCAATGCTGGTACGACGGAAAAATTCAGTTGTTTTTTAGATGGTTCGCACAGATCAGAAAATCATTGAAAAAAACAGGAATTTGTAATCAAATTTTTCACTACTAGAAAATCAATGTGTTTATGTATGTTTTGTTTTAAATCATGAGGTCCTGTGAAGTCGTTGAAAGTCCAACCTTTATCACTCCCACGTCCTACGTTTTTATTGACGACAAGCATTGTGCTTATCTCAGTTTACAAAAACACGTCTTTAGAAAATGTTGCCCCTAAAATGGTTAATACGTTGACTTGGCAATATTAATCAGTAACAGGCTTTTGAACTATGTACCTCTGTTTACAAATGAACAGGTGTCACGTGACTATTGTTAGAATGATATTGTTAATGTAAAATAAGCTCAAGACTCATTTGAAGGAAATTGAAATCATAAACATGTTGATAGGGTAAAGAACATGAATGTTTCAGAATTTTACTAATTACATCTTAAGCATAAGCACTTCAAAAGTAATTAACGTATCTGGCCCAAGTTCTTCTTAAGCCTAAAATTCGTTAATAAACAGAAGGAAAAACGTAAATCTATAATAGAATGAGTATCACGAACATAATCGCTGTGCAATGAAAGCGTTAAATATTTGCCATTAAAGATAGCCTGTAAGCTTATACCTGATAAGGTCACCCGTTATTTCCAGTGATCGATGTAGGCCGGGATATATTGAGTGACGTTTTGGGCTTCCATTACTAAAGATTTCGGGGACAATCTTCTGCTTTTAAGGGAAAATCAGTACTAAAATATTCTCCTATTCCACATTTTGTACTTAAAGGCGTTTGATGATGGAATCCTTGGGTGGATGTAAAAAGATATGTTTGGTTCTTCCATTTGCCAGTTCAATTTTCAGCTTTTTTATCATTGATCATTGTTCTTTTGTATTTCCCTTTTTTACTCTGTTGATATCTTTATATACTATTTTGATTTTATCATTACAGTATTTCTGCATTTCATGGCTGTCTTTTTTGTACAACCCCAATTTTACTGTTATAATCCTTCTGCACATCTCAAATAGCTTCTTCGATTTTGTTTCAATTAAATTTATTTTTGTTCCTACTTCTTCTTTATATATTACACCTCTTTTTTTAACTCCTCTCTTAAATTTCTGTTTCTTACTACTTTTTTCTGCTTTGGATTTTCTTCCTCTTTCTTTCTGGTCTGCTTTTAATTTTTCTTTTCACAATTTCCTTGTTTCATCATCTCTAGTAAAGTTTAGATCTCATTTCGAGTATGTATTGTCATACTGAAGTTCAGTTTAGCTTCTAATTTATTTTTACCAAAATAATCCCACTCCTGACATAACTGTTGTAAGAACTTTTGTAGTAGAGTGGGCTCTCTTTCATTATTCGGTAAAAATAAAGTCCAATTCACTTAACAATAACTTGTTTGTTTGTTAAGCACAAAGTTATACAATGGGTTATCTGTGCTGTGCCCAGCACGGGTATTGAAACCCGGTTTTTAACGTTATATGCCTTCAGACTTACCATTGAGACACTGAGGGAGTGGAGGGGCTTAACGATAACAAAAGCAATTGTTTTTCTTCAACAGAAACTTAAAAGTTCTAGAGGCTACATGTTATTATCATAGACTGTACAAATCCTTTTTGCACCAGAGCATAGGTGGTGAAGAAAATAAGAAAATCAAATATTGTAGAATTAATGTTTGTCTATAATAAGATTAATTACAGTTGACAGATGTTTTTCTTTTTTATATTATTTGCAGAACTGGTAACTATTTTCTCTAGAAATATAAATTTGGAATTATTTCGAAGTTTTTCATGAGTTACATGTTTTGGTAGTGATTACTTATTAATAAGTATAAAAATATTAATAGTTATGTAAAATTGAGAGCTCTTCTTACGTGTAGTTTTTGTCTCTTTTAATAAACATTGATTTAGCTAAGAAACAGTGATGTTAATTATCATTATATTGAGTTGTCGATGATTACAGGAAACTTTAAAACAAAAAAATCATTGTAAGGCACATTTGATGTTATTTTTTGCTTTTCTATTTTAAACAGGCTTAATAAGGACAAAACATTAAATTGGTTATATGCCTATTAAGCAAATAAGTTTACGCTTGCACCCTATTACAAAAACGTTTTGCAATTTTTGGTTCTAACTGCCTAATACATTATACTATATTTTGATTTAAATTTCTAAACTAAGTGATTCTTTAGCTTTAAAAAATTAACAAAAAACTAGACCTAACAAGAAAATACTTTTTTTTTTACTCTGCCAAATACTGCAGTAGTTTTTCCTTAAATGTATTCATTTCAGATTAAAGTAAATGCATCAGGAAACATAACAACCTAATAAGTTAAGAATAAAAGTTAAAAAAAATTTCCCCATACTATTGGATCCACTTTTTTCAAAACTAATGCAGTATTTGACTGTTTTAGCTTTAAAACAGTGAATAAGTAAGAAAAGAGAAGTGAATTGTATGTGCATGTACTACGTACTTGGCTATAATGTCACAGATAACTTTTCCTTTTATAGATTTTATACTGTGATAACAACAGTGTGTGTGTTTTATGATTTAAAGTTGTATAAATTTAGAAGATTTTAAATGTAATATGTTTACTATTTCTCTTCTAAGTAAATAAATAATAACGGTATTTGCTGGTGTATAAGTGTCAGAAACTAAGTTATGTTGGTCACTTGTCAATTAAAGGCTTTTATTTATACTTCTTAATAGTATAAATATATGTTGTGTTGCTGTTGGTCTTAGGATTCTTCTACAGTAGGTGTCTGTGACTTGTTGGCGATAAATTCCACAATAAATGAACAGCACTCACTCTACTTGTTTTCAAAATAATATATATTCGGAACAAGTTAAACGTATGTACAACAAATTATTTACACAATAGAGATCATAGGGATATCATAAACACTATATATTTCTCTTCTTGTTGTCAAAAGTCCACTTAGGCCTATTTAATTACTTTAGAATTTCAGTTGACAATCCGAACTATCTTCTCTATTACTACCGCACTAGTATTCGGTGTACAATTCACTTACAATTGTAGCGTGAGTTACCACAGTCGTAGACTTCTCTTCCAGTAATCGTCTGGTTCTCGTACTTCAGATTTCGTCTGTTCCTTTTTGTCAAAGTGCACTCAAGTTGTATCAATTATTTTAGAACCACATTTTGACGGAATAAATTATTATTCTTATCTCCTTTTCTGCTATTAATCCTACTGTAACATATTAAACGTTAGGCCTATTACTTCTACAGCAGTTAACTTTACGTTTAACTTCCCTTGGCCGAACTTCTACATTCCGTGACTTTACTTTCTCGTCTGCTCTGTCTGTCTGCTGTTCTCGCTTGTCTCACACTATTTATATATTTATCACTTAATAGTATGCTCGCCTTCTAGAAATCTCTATATTCTCAACATCGATAAATTTCACGCGACGTAGATAGCTTCAACATCAACGAATTATAAACACAACTTCCAATAATCGTCTGCTTTTAACTCTCTTATTATAAAAACAACTAAACAATCATTAAATATTAACTCACAAAATAATTAATTAATACTATCTACGCTAAACAGTCTTTTATATCATGACAATAAGATAATACTTTTTACTCTTAAAACAATGCCTGATTTCACCTCTGGTCAGATTCAAAGATAGAGTTCCAGTAAGAACTCTCAAGTTAATAGCATATTTAACCAAGACTATGTTACTCTTTTTACTTTTTTGAGTAAATGCGTTGAAATCGTGCCACCTACTGCTTTACAAAAACATATTTGTAACGGTATCATTTGTCTCGATTCTTCATAACTAGAAGTTATTTATCTCACATGCTAGTTACAATTAATGAAGACTTTTTTTTATTTGAAATGTATTGATCTCGTCCGTCATACTAAAATATTGCTAATATTATATCAAAAAAGTTAGTTTTTCTAACGTACACTAATTTTGTAAACATGTTTTTATAGTAGATCACTATATCTTAAGGTTTAGTATTTTTAGCAGCGCCACAGCGGCTCATAAAATGGCTCCGAGTTTGTTTGTTTTTTTCAAGTACAAACTTTCAGCTCATAGCTTTATCTCTTAACCAATTTGATATCTAATTACAGCCGCGGCTATTGAGGATTCCCTCTTGTTTTGTAATAGAAAGGAGTTCAACTGTAATGAAAATTTTGTAAAGTGTTTTATTACATGTTTGTGACTTAAGTTATGCCGCAATGAGTTGTCTGTAGTATTTGAAGAGTATAAAAAACCACTTATGGTTGTATTGATTACCCCAGAGAGTAGGTTAGCACAGTTTAAAAATAACTTCTAAGACTTTCTTTACAAAAGTAACATCTTAGACTTGCTTAACAATAGAGGTCGTCCTATACACCAAACCTCAAAGAACTACACTTAATTTGCTCAAAAAATCCTGGGTCGCCTTATACACGGGATCGTCTTACACACTATCAAATATGGTAGCACAATTAAGAATACCATTTTTAAATTAGTTTCTTTTTTCTAACTGAACTATGACTAACTTATTTTGAAACCTATCTTTTAAATTCTTATCAAAATACTTATTTTGACCCAGAGTTACTGATGTACATCCAATTTTTAAACATCTTTATTAACTATTTATGCACTAAATTACTTGTTGGCAATGAATTTTTTGGTTAGTTTCACTATACAAGTAACACAGAACATTGTAAACAAAAAATATAAAAATACCATCAATATTGCAACAAATTTTAGTCACTCTATAAGTACTGTAATAAGCAAAAAACATAACATTACTGAATGCACTGCAATATTTGGACACAATTGGTAAAAACAATTTGATAATTTGAGGATTAAAATGTTTGTTTTACTATCATTGGAATTCATTTTTGGAAAACATTTTTTTCAGTATTTTCTCAATTAAGTTTTAACAGCATGAATTAATGATATTCTACGTAAAATTTGCTGAAAAAATGAAATTTTAATATTAGAAAAGTGTTGATGCACATCTTGTAACTCATAAATTAAAATTATATTTTTGGTATATCCCTGTAAATAATGCACTTCATTCCTTTTTGATAAAGAAATATTTTTTTTTCAAAATTGCATTCTAATTACTATTATATTAGAATATAATGCAAACATAGTTTGCAGACCTCAAGTTCACATGAGAATTTTGTTTTTTAAGCGGTACTTTGTTTATCCAATCAATGTTATGTGATTAGATGGTATTATTTACCTTGTGCCTTTTTGTGGTAAATAATTAGCATTGTAGAAGTAAGACTTACTCCAACTAAGGTTTACCCAGTGTTTAAATCAAACACACCACATTTAAGAAGATTTTAGTATTGTAAGCTTGATCTTAAATACTCCTTCTATAAAAGTTTTCCATTATTTCTTACAAAGTGCGATGTCTCATAGGTGCCTATACATAGGGAAAAAAAGGAGCACATGCTCTCCTCCCACATTTTCTAGATAGTGTATAGGCACTATGATTAACAACTATGTTAGATTGACTTAGCTCCCCCCCCACTTTCCAACAAAGGCACTCTTGCAATGTTTCCATTGAAAGATATGTTGAACAGCATAACTGTATTTAAAAAAAATCTATTTATAGCCTCACGAACATTTTTTGTGTGGTATTCCACGACTTATCTTGCATGACAGCTGCTAAGTGCCCCACCAACTGAGCTAGAAGGTTAATCATTAGTAAGGGACTTTAACAACTCATGCTAGGACACTTGAAAATTTAGTTTACATAGTACATGTGTTTCCAATGATTACTTAAGATTAATATAACTTTCCATCATATCTTATGCCTATACATATGTGACTTTCCTCATGTAATATTTTCTGTTAACATGTTTGTCTTGTAGTTTGTGGGTTATTTGGAGAAAAAAAAAAGAGTTGAATAAAAAAGTCAATTTTTTCTTTGTAAACAGTGACATATAATTATTCTTCTTCCCAAGGAAAAAATTAAGTATTATTTTTGTGTTGATAATAAAAAAGATCAAAATGTAATATAACATTAAAAAACACAAAACAATGTGTACAGGTGATATTTAATTGTATAAATATTGAGATATAATTGAAATAAAAATTACATTTTAAGAAAACATGCCTTTTTTTTGTAGTCAATTATGGGATATAACTGAATTGCATATCTTCTTTGTATGAAAGGTTAAACTGCAAAATACAAACATCCACAAATTTACTAAAACAAATAATCTAAATATGAAAAAATAATGAGGTCAATAGCCATATTTTGAGGAGTTACCTCATATCATAAAATACATTTACACTAATGTTTCTCACTAGTACATGTAACATTGTATATACTTCTTCATAAAATATGTTTTGGATAGAGTTGCTTATGACTAAGAAGAGAAAGAATTGCTTGATTTTAATAAATTACCAATCTCACATATCCATAAAGTTTTATATTTCTCCTTGAATGTTTTAATTGAAACTGCAGTTAATAATGTACTTCCTTCATGTAATCCCATACAGAAATCTATAGAGAAACTATTCCATAACAGATCAGTAGCTATAGCTAAGAATGTACACTTGTTTTCACATTTTTGTAACTCATCATGTGAAAAAATGCTTAAAGTTTTAACCAGTCCTACCAAATAGCTGGATTGTTAATTTAGAGTATTTCTTGAGTTTAGGTAAGCACCATCAAGTCATTATATTCTTTGAGATATCTATTTGACACAAGTAAAATTTCTTGATTTCAGAAAACATACCTAAAAGGAAGAAATATCTAAAATTATGTTATTTTGAAATCTATAGACCTTATTTTATTCTTATGTCCTCATTAGAGATATATTTATTTTGCATTAATTCATCATCCCTCCCTTGGTAACAAATGAGATGAACTTCTCTTTTTTTGAGGTTTTCTTTTTTACAGTAACATTGACCCTACTAGGCTAGTGGTAAAAGAAAGACTGATGAATTTTCAAATCATATTGTAATAGGAAAAATAGCATGCAACAGGTGTTGAAATCTTTATTTAATGTTTTAACTAATTTTACATTATGTATATAAAATATTCCAAAGACTATGTCAAATGCATTTAGTTATTTAGTATACTTTTGATAATTTAAGTATGTATTAAAGATAATTATTTGTACATTTTCAGCTCTGTTTTGTGCCTCCATTTTAACTAACGCTCAGTAGTAGTACAAGTAAAATTAAATTCTTACTAACTAATACTATCATAAAATTTTAATACTTATTAATGTCATTGATGCACCTGCTGTGGCACCTTTCTAAGTACTGGTCATTACTTGGACTGTAGTACTACTATTTCATGGCATTACAGGAGTTTGGTCTTATTTTGTAACATTTTGTAGTATTTTGATTGTTATAATTAGTATTAGTTTCACTGACTTAGTTCTGAATATAGTTTATTAGTGATCATATAGATTTTCTTCCAGCTGTGTGTACCTGATGCAGAATATGATACTTTATGATTCAGTTCATATGAAATACTACATTAAAGCTGTGTATATTCAATATACCACTAATTCTTAGTATTCAATTTTGAAATATGTATATGTTATTACTATTATCTATTTTATTAACAAAAAATCCTCCAATTCCTGGCTTATGATAATGAGACCTATTTTTTGATATAACAAGGAAAAATAGCATTTGCAACTTAGCTTAAATGCACTTAACAGATTCACTTCACATGAAATGGACTACACTGAACTAATATTTTTTTTATTATTTTTTTACTTACAAAGTATCTAAATCCATATTAGTAAACTTCTTTTTCATTTATTCCATCCTTTGTTTTAATTAAAACTGTAGTTTTCTGGGCTTTTATTATCATCTTCACGAAGCTAAAGTAAAGAAGAAAAAACAGCAAGTTTGAAAGAGAATAACATTTCATGTTCTAAGGAGTTTAATTAGAACTATATGAATATCAAGACAAAAGTTTCACACACAAACTAATTATTACTTGTCAAAGAACATTAAAACAATGTTTTGTTTCTCAAGCAGTCATTTCAATTTTGTATGTAAATCTCTATCCAAACCATTGGCTGCTATAAATTTTGCTTGTACACCCATCTTGATAAAGAGCATAATGGTGATTGTACATATAACTAAGGGAAAATTTTTCCCATCCATAATTATATAAAACTTCTTCCAAGTACATTATTTCCAATACCTACCTTTGAGTAAACAAATTAGAAAAGTATTCTATCATATTTTTCCTATGTAACTATGTATTTTAGACTTGCATAGCATAACTGAATGTCCATAAGCATATTAGTTTTCTTACCTAGTATGGTCTTCCACAGTAAATTTTTTCTTAATACATTCTTGATTATTTTGTAAGTATTCTTTACAGTTCATATAAATACTTCTTTTGAATGAGATCCTCTCAGCATATTTAGTTTCCTTGCCAACCTTTGTATGCTAAGTTAGATATCATGCATGCTAAACTTTATCAACATTATAAATTCCTTATGAATTTACCACATAGAAAAGTTCATACAATTTTCTCAAATTATTTTAAATAACTAGTTTGGAAATACCAAATAAGACATAAAAATGGTTGGTGGAAATAAACCTTTTTATTCAAGACTTAATTTACTCAACTTGATATACTTGTAGGTCAATTCTTCTCCAGGACTTGCATGGAATTACTAACATGAAAATACAATGTCTCATTTTTCTTTGTGATCAGCCTAAAGTTAACATTTGATACAGCTTTTCTGGGTGACTTAGACTTGGCTGTTTAAAGACTGAGTGTACCTCCACAGTGAGTTTGATATAAAACCAGGTAAAGAAATACAAAAAAAAAAAAAACATGTTTAGTGTCCGGAGTTTTCAAAAAAAAAGGAAGGGGGAGGTCCTTTTTTTTAAATGAC
>NW_013665912.1:39606-43107 GCF_000517525.1 Limulus polyphemus
ATAATAAACCTAAGGTAAAGAAATAAAAAAAAAAAACAATGTTTAGTGTACCGGAGTTTTCTAAAAAAAAGGAAGAGGATGTCCTTTTTTTTAAATGACCTCTTTGAAAGAAAATTTGCAACCTTTTTTCAAACAAAAGCCTTCTTTGTTTCATTTTTTCATCAAAACGATACAGAATTTATGACAAACAATGTGTTCATCTCGTTTATTATTCTTCAGAAGTCTTCTTCATATGGTCAAAAAAAGATAATTCAAAAATGGAGGCAGCTGCAAAATAGGAAGTGGGCAGGAACACTAAACTTTTTCTTTTTTTTTACTTGACCAAATGGTGAAACCTTTCTCCAGATAAGTTGTCCTTCAGTATTGGATTGAACTCATGAGACAGGGAGTCACTTAGCTCTGAACATAATACAGTTCTTGAAAAGTTTGGAATTACCAAACTGACAACGCTTCAAAGCAAATTTTTCTCTACTTCTCATGATGATGAAGTGTCTCTGGATAAAATTTTATTGCTCTTACAACCCTTAAAGTAAATTAGCCACATATACATTTTTCTCCATTATATGTTAACCACGGTGAAGGTGATATGTCTCCGAGTACATTATTTTCTAAGTTCAACTTTGACTTTCCAAACTGGAGTTGAAACTGAAGTATCTCTGGATGTACTATTCTCTGTGACAACGCTCACAGTCATATACCTGCTTAGATTTGCCAATCTTCATTGATTGGATAAATTTAACTCCTTTGGGTGGGTGGGGGGGGGAGCTAACTGAACATTTTCATATTCTTTGATATGAATAATCAAAATGTAATGTGTCTAGATGCAGTATCTCCCGATATTAATAACAATAGTAACTTGGATTTTGCATACCAAAAAAATTACTAAATGTACTTTCTTCTCTATGAGAAACCTGAACTTACCAAATTTGATGAAAAACGTCTCCAAACACATTCTTCTTTGTGTCTAGCTTTCCAGGCTTCGTTTTTGCAAGTATTACTGCAATACTTAACTGATCCACACCTCCTACAGGGTTCTAGGTAAACACCAATTGATCTTCCACACTCATAACAAAAGTCTGGCAAGGAGTGACTGTGTTAACAAAATGTTCAAACAGTTTACTAATATTTTGATTTGTATAATTTGCCACCATAGTGTTAAAAATGCGTACAAAAAACAAACTGTATTAAACTTAAATGGAGTAAAAAAACTGTTTTCAATTAGAAAGTTTTGTCAGGTAATGTTATCCAACAAATGTATTTTGACCTTGATATATAATTACAGAACTAACCATATACAAAAAAAATCTATATTCAAAATTGGCATGGACATCTAAGGAATTGTTCACTATAATCATCTACGCTTAAATTTTCATTTTGGGGTACTCTATGAGGATGAAAGGGGTTTCGGGCTATCTGAGGACTGGCTAGACGGATTTATTTGAAAATTAATAGAAATATGCTGCTTAGAGGGGTGAAAAAGTCAAATAACGATAACATAAGTTGCGCTTAGGTGACATAAATGCATGTAAATTATAATAATCTCAATAGACTCAGCTGTATTCCCAAATTATATCAAGTAACGCATTTAACTATTGTGAAAATGCTTTGGTAAACTTCGAGGAAACTTGCATGAATTGTTTAGGAACTTACTTAGTTTCTGTGGCTGAAGATGTTCGTAAAATATCCTTGTTAAATTGGTTCTTTGATAAATCACTTAAACCGTGGGCTTCTGTAATATTTAGAGCTGGTTCCACAGAGACTGTACCATTACTAGGAAACGAATGATGAATATATTTTCCAGTTTTCATTCTATCATGAAGATTCTGTGGTTCGGGAGTTGGTTTAATGTTTAATTTGAATTGAGCTAAAGGCGTTTGCGAAAGATTGCTTTGAGTTGACACAGAAGGTAAATGTGTTTCTACAGAGTTTGTTGGTGAAGTGACTAGTGAAACATTCTCAACAACGGACGTTACAATAGAAGATCTGCTATTTCCTGAATCTTTTGGATCTTTCAAACCAATTTTTTTGAAACTTGTTTCTATTGATAAGAGAATAGGAATCTTTGTCGTACTTTCTTTACAAAACTTTACTTTTCTCAAAGAGGGACTTGCTGATGAATATACAGGTTCTGGACGTAATGGAAGTGATTCCTTTTTAATGCGCTCGGATCTTGCTGGAAATGTTGACTTTCTTTCAATATCTCTATTACTTAGAGAATCCCTCTTTGTTTTATTCCTGGTAACCTTCACAGAAGAGCGCTGACTCTCTCCTGAGAAAGCTAACATAGATCCTCTCTGACTAGCGTTAGTACCAGAATCACGAGTCAGTCGAGTTACATTGTTGGTTTTAGATTTCGATTTCACACTCTTTCGGGAGTGTGTTTTTTCCAGAAACTCCGAAAACTCTGTAATTGAAGACTGTTCTCTTTCTGTTGATTTTAAAAGGGGTAGAAATCCGAGAATTCGATATAAAACTTCCATTAACACTCTCTAATATATAGCGATCAGAAGTACTTTCGCGGCTTATGTTTTCGTTATTTGAAGTCTTCAAGAAAAAATAATTTGCTTTGATCGCTGCGTCACGAAGACTGTTTGCCAAAAATTTTCGAAGCTTTTGATGCTTATAATAAACAATTCTTTCGTCCTTGTTCAACACATGGTAAGGTGTCTTGGAAATTCTGATATCCTGTTTGAAAAAGTATTTCAAAATTAGAAACAAAAAATTTGCTAAAATATTTAATCAATCGATCAAAATTTCCATACAAAATGTTCGTTTTCTAGTTCTTATATAATAAGTTTAATTAAGGTTTTGTAATTTGTCTTTTTTTTTCTTCGTCTTCTTCTTCTAAGCTTAACAGTTAGGAATTTCAGTGTATATATTTTATCACTACCAAATTTCAAAATATGTAAATTATTGAATATCGCACAAAGATCTAAAAACTCAGGTTGCTCAATTTACTCTATGCTATCATATTTAATGGAATAATCATGATCACCTTAATCCTCAAAAGGAACAACTCTATTAAGATTTCACATATATATATATATATATATGTGTGTGTGTGTGTGTGCGTGCGTGTGTAAAGAGTACTGTTTCAATGTACTCTATCACCAATCTACTCTATGCTATCACATTTAATGGAATAATCATGATAAAAATTATTACTGTTGTATGTACCGCTAATGTAGACCTTAATCCTCAAAAGGAACAACTCTATTAAGATTTCACATATATATATATATGTGTGTGTGTGTGTGTGCGTGCGTGTGTAAAGAGTACTGTTTCAATCTACTCTATGCTATCACATTTAATGGAATACTCTTGATAAAAATTATTACTGTTGTATGTACCGCTAATGTAGACCTTAATCCTCAAAAGGAACAACTCTATTAAGATTTCACATATATATATATATGTGTGTGTGTGTGTGTGTGTGCGTGTGTAAAGAGTACTGTTTCAATCTACTCTATGCTATCACATTTAATGGAATAATCATGATAA
>NW_013665912.1:43479-46387 GCF_000517525.1 Limulus polyphemus
TTATTATTCATCAGGATCTTTAACAGCCTACCCTCAAATTGGAATTATTTTAGGCAGGATTAGATTAATCTATGAGGCCTTGGGCGTTGTCAAATGCGTCAATCAAAAGGGTTTGACCTCCTGAGTCGAAAACTGTAATTAGATCTCAAATCGGTCAAGAGATGACGGAGCTATGAGTTAAAAGTATGTACTTGAAAATATAAAAATCTTAGAGCCGTTCTATGAGCCGCTCATCCGCGACGTAAACTTGCTATGTATTTAGATGTATTAGACCACTGTTTTGGATTATCTCTTTCGTAGCATGTTATGGTCCTTTAGTAATAATCGTAGAGATGTCCAGTGACCACTAATGGTGTTTTAAAATTCTGTGAAACCTCTTTACTAAATATATGCAATTCCCTTTGTAGGCATATTTCAACAATAAAAGAAAACAAGTAAGCTTCATGAAAGGAGGTACTGATATTCATGCAACTTTCAAGTTATTATAAATTTATTTTATTTACTTCACGAATTGACGATAAGTATAATACTATGTTAATTATACTGTAACTTAACTAACGTATTGAAGTAACTGTACCGTGTGATGGCGATTAGTACTTGTAGTGGGATAAACTTCTATTATTAATAAGAAGGCAATGTATGAAAATGCAATATATATATTTTCTCATTAGATAGTTTATTTTATTTGTAATTAAGCACAAAGCTACACAATGGGCTATCTGTGCTCTGCCCACCACGGGTATCGAAACCCAGATTCTAGCGTTGTAAGTCCGCAGACATACCGCTGTGCCACTGGGGGGCCTCATTAGATAGACAACTTTCCATTTTGTTGGTAGTCGTCACCACTCATTACTATCTCAAACCAAATACTAAGAAACTTTCCCAAACTGTGGTCATACAAGTTAGTTTGAAGCACAAAAAACTCGTAATGATCAGCGCCGTGACTTGTCATATTTTGTATCCAGACGCACACTTCAGTAAAAACAAAGGACAAAATACATTGATACATACATTTTACATAACGGACTTAAACATTAAAAACTCAGAAAACAAAATAGTTCAGATTCTTATAGATAAATTTGTAAACGTTTAGAATTTTACTCATAGTTACATTGGTATCATTCAAGTAGCTTAATTCAGCTTCACCAGTATGTCTACATCCTTTAGAAGTGATATATCTTAATTATAGGTGACAGGATTATGTGTATGTTAAATTAACGATCTCAACATTTTAGTCGGCACTGAAAGTAATCAGAACTGTTCATTTTTTAATATCTAGTCAGTGCAAATGTTTTGTATATAAATCCGATAAATAACAAAATATATTATGCATGCAACCATAGAGATTCTTAAGTCCCATGATAACCGAATGAAATATTTTAACACTTAATGTATATCCTAATGCTTTACTGTAACTGCTGTATAGTTGCGAACGTCTATAGAACATGGCACCCATTCATGTGCCATAATTATTCCACCTCGTGAAACAAAAGCCACATATCAGGCTCTACTTTTCCAATTTTTTGTGATACAATTAGGCATTATAGAGCTTGATGAAGAAATTTAGGTTGAATATCAACATGAAATATGAGTTACAATAGAAAATAATTATCTTTTCATATGTTAGAAACATACTGGAAAACAACACCTTTCACATGTAATATATAAAGAAAGAGGTTAAAGAGAAAACAGAGGTCTTTTACCAAAGACAAAGTAATATTAACCCACCTATTTCCCCTTTTAAAGCGTGAAAAGTGGTACTAACCACGTCTCTGGTTGTCCTAAGTAAAAGTAAGGAGGACATAGCCTTTAGATTTAGACACGACGATGTTGCTAGAGGCAGAATCAAAACTGGGTTTCCAATTCCCTCGAGAAAAACCCCAAAATATCTAAGTAGAACACAACCTTGACCTTATATAACTAAACACACGAAATAAGGCCTGTACTGAAGAAGATGGTTTCTTAAAAGCATATATATATCTGAGAAACTGAAAATTTTGGTAAACTAAACATTTTACCTTTCTAGGCTAAGAGCGAAAGTAAATATGGTACTTATTCGCTACATGTAAATTTACATACAAACTACAGGGAGTTTTTTTTCCTTCTATTAAATAGCAATAAGCTTTAACCTATGTTCATTTTATAGATACAAACCTTTGCAACTACACAAGCATGTCCTTGTTCTTTTTATATTTTGTTTCTTGTTCTGGCAGAAAACACTTAAATCTTTAAAGTTAAATAATTTAACTTTTAATAGCTGAACTGTACCCTGGATTTAGTGTTTAGAAATATTCCAATATTTTATTTAATGCCCCCAGTGGCACAGCGGTATGTCTGCGGACTTACAACGCTAGAATCCGGGTTTCGAAACCCATGGTGGGCAGAGCACAGATAGCCCATTGTGTAGCTTTATGCTTAACTTCAAAAAGAAAAACAAACAGTCGACTAGAGACAATGAAATGCCATTTGTTCATTATATCATAAAGAGATTCCCATAAAATACGTTTTTCTGCTTCCTACCAAATGACAGTATAACTCTAAAATGTTTTAAATTCTATGTCAAGATTTGCATTTTAATTAAAAATATATCTGAATAATTAATTATCAGCCCGTGGTAATATCCAACAGATGGCGCCTCATGAGATTACTTATTCTAACCTTCGTTGCATAGAAAGAAATAGTTTTATTTATTGTTTGTGTGTGTTATAGCAAAGCCCCATCGAGCTATCTGCTGTGTCCACCAACGGGAATCGAACCTCTGATTGTTGCATTGTAAATACGAAGACCACTTACCGCTGTCCCACAGAAGGAGTATTTATTATTAAGCACAAAACTACACCATAGGCTACTGTGCTCTGTCTACAGCTGGTACTAAAACCATATTTTAAGCGTTATAAGCCCTGATACT
>NW_013665912.1:47359-60480 GCF_000517525.1 Limulus polyphemus
ACTGTGCTCTGTCTACAGCTGGTACTAAAACCATATTTTAAGCGTTATAAGCCCTGATACTTACCACTGAGCCAGTGGGGCATACAAAATTGCAAATAAAAGTTTGGTTAAGTACAAAGCTTCAGAATGGGCTATCTACGCTATGCGTACCACAAGGATTGAATTCTATTTCAGCACTGGAAATACACTGCAATGATTGCAAGAACCCCGAATATACAGAAAAATAAATACTGCTAAAAGAATGTTTCACGCAAAATACACATTCTTGCAATCTCTGTTAGTGTAAATGTAGTCTTGCATATTCCTAACAACAAACACCGGTTGCAGAGAGTTTGAGCTGTATGAAGGAAATTACAAAGACATGTTTGAAATTTTTCAAGGCAATATAATCTAATATTACCGAAGTCAATATCGACACAAATACAGCTGTGCATAATACATCACAAATGAATTTCGACTAACAAAGCTTGTCTGATCTGCGCTAGCTGTATTATGCTGATCGTTAAATTAACTTATAAAACCAATGTTTCTTTTGGAAAAATATACCAGAAAACATATTTAATAAAGGAAATGTGTAAATTTTAATGAGTATACTTTACATTTTTCTATATGAAGCCCTTTAAGGCCAGCAGGCGAGGACGCGGGTGTGATTTATGCTCGATTTCAGATTTCACTTCTTCTGACTAAACTCACGTGAGGGTATACCACCCTTACTATTGCTATAGTCAAACTATACACAACCTTATCTAAAAGATTCTCTCATACTTGTGAACAGACAACGTAAATTGTTCACAACATTTTTATTATTTATTATAAAATCTGTATTTCTCAATAAAACAGAAATTTCATAAGATTTGGCTGTAGGATTTTTGTTTTCGAAAGTTTTACCTAAAACACTTTTTCGAAAGAATTCACTTCAATATAAGTAAACAAAATTTAAATTAAAATACAAAACGTTAGAACAGACCAAAAGAGAAAAGCAGCATCAAACTACATAATGTTTTAATAGATCGAACGACACAACATCAGACTAAATAATATGGTTTCTTTCATGGGAATGTGTTTTCTGAAATTAGAGGGTTTTCAAATTCACTTGTACTTCAGATGTATGCTGGAATATTTTATTGTAAAAAGTTTAATAATCTGTTTAAAGGACAAGAAATAATTTATTTTGCTGTACTATAGTCTACAAATCTTATTCCATCTGATTAGTAGTTGAAGAGGTGGCTATTGACAATATGGTTGCTGTGATATTTGTAGTATTATTCATGCACTTGCTTGGAGGCAAGCTTAAGTTACATTAACAATAGTTTTAGAGTGTGGAAGTATGTTTGTTTGTTTTTGAATTTCGCACAAAGCTACACGAGGGCTATCTGCGCTAGCCGTCCCTAATTTAGCAGTGTAAGACTAGAGAGAAGGCAGCTAGTCATCACCACCCAGCGCCAACTCTTGGGCTACTCTTTTACCAACGAATACTGGGATTGACAATAACATAATAACGCCCCCACGGCTGAAAGGGCGAGAATGTTTGGTGGGACGGGGATTCCGGGTGGAGATATGAGTTAGACAATCTATAAATATTTCATAGATTTCTCACTTAACATTTACTATGGAGAATTCCCAAGCAAATAAGCAATTAATTCTAATAACACAATAACAGCTAAAGAAGACCATTTACAGACTTCTCGTCATCAGAAGCATTGTGTCAATACCGTTTCATAAAGTTAAACATTTAACGTTCAGGTTGTGTCAATACCATTTCATAAAGTTAAACTTTTAATGTCCAGGTTATATCAAGAAACAAACTATTTTGGATGAACTTACGTGGGTGTATTGGATCAAGTTATAACCCTTCCAAATTTCAAGCTAATCCGTCGAGAAATGAAGGATTAGCGGTTGACTGAAAAGTGTTTGGAAGAAGAAGAAACAATAGAAAAACAGTATGTCTTTCTGTGGAGACATAATAACACAATAATCCGAGGTCCAAACACAATTTAAGTGTTATTCGGCATACGCTAGCTGATTCTGATGTGGCTGTGTCTCAAAGCATGTTCAAAATCATTGCTTGTTTGTTTGTGTAAAGTTAAGCATAAAGTTACACAATGGGCTATCTGTGCTCTGCCAACCACGGGTATCGAAACCCGGTTAAAATCATTGCTTGTTTGTTTGTGTAAAGTTAAGCACAAAGCTACACAATGGGCTATCTGTTCTCTGCCAACCATGGGTATCGAAACCCGGTTTCTAGCGTGGTAAGTCTGCAGACATACCGCTGTGCCACTGGGGGCCAAAATCACTGCCAGCGCAGAGAATGAGACATTGCTAAGAATAAAGATGGCTCTTCTGATTTTGCACTAGAAGCCATTTTTCAATAACCATCACAATCCTACAGAACTTTTTATTAGTAATTTAAGGCTCACACTCTCATTGTGAACTTGAGCATAAAATAATCACAAATAAATCCAGAATCACAACCACCTATATCGATTGTTATTATAACAAAACGCTTTTGCAATCGTTTAACTTTACTTAAAACAGATTAAAAGAAAAATAAATCAATCTGATTTTTAAAAAAATTAATACAGTAAAGTTTATGAGAAACCATATTAAGGATAAAAACATTCCTTAACAATCTGCATTTAGAACCATTTCCTATCTTCAACACAAACAATATATTTATGAATATTAATAAAAATTGATTATCATTACCCTCAAAAGAAAGATTATCTATATTTCCATATTCTGATTTGTTTTAAATATTTATAATCGTATAATAAATTATCTGTTGGGGTATCTAACTCATAACTAACTGTAAATACTTTGTTGGAAATATTCTTTTGAAAAGACATATTATACTAGGAATTTTTAAATATATTACACTAAAGTTAACAACAAAGGAAGATTTTTTTTTGTGTTTCTTATCCTAACATTTGTGAAACCGTAAAAAATATTTATATCCAACTTAAACGTAAACAAATCTATCAATACCACTTTAGCATGACAGTGTTGAAATTTGAAAGATGTTATCCCAACAGCAAAAGCTCGTATTTCAGGTTACTTCAACTTATAGAGTAGTTTGAGAGGTTTTATAAAACGTGTAATAGTAACCAAATAAAAACGTATATCCAAGTGTTTAGAAATTCACTATAATCAACCCATTTGTATTTATTAATTTCATTGCTTTTTCATAGTTTTTTTTTATTATAAGAAAATTATATATATACAAAACAATTTGAGATACAACTAATATTACTTAAAGTTAGAGCAATGGAACCTTAGAAATATTGATTTTAGATATACGGATACAAAATCTGCAATTTTATAATACATTATTTTTCCTTAAAAGTTTATCTTCTTCTGAGTTAACAATTTCCAAATTATCAGTAACTGCATTTTGAAACTTATGAATCCTAAAATGTTCTAATTCTATAGAACTAATACAATAAGGTTAAATTTTGCACAAGGAAAAAAAATAAATTACATTTTTATTTTGAAAGAAGGAACAGTTTCTATAGAACATCTCCAAGTGGGTAAGCGGTAAGTTTACGGACTTACAATGCTAAAATCCGGGGTTTGATTACCCGCGGTTGGCAGAGTGCAAACTTCCCAATTGTATAGTTATGCACAAAGAAAACAACAACTACTACTATAAAACATTTATTAGCATTTAAATCTGGACAAATGAAGGGAAAATTTCCTATTAGATTTAATCAAGTTAGTTTCATTGAATTATCTATAATTGATTACATGAACTAAAGTATACAGAGGATTAAGTACCTTATATATAAATATTTTGAATATGCAAATCGACAGGTCACAATAAAACAGAATGTGTCAGGGCAACATTTTGACAGTGTTTGGCGTTACGCAGGTAGTGTGATGCCACCAAAAATATATCACTTTTTGGAATAGTCCTTTTCGGAGCAAAATATTAATAAGTTCAAATCATAGAGATTTGTTCTGATCAGGGATTCAAAATTTTCGAGATTGGATTATCCCTTATATTTAATGGCATTGGAAAACAAAGGAATGTGGATAGCCTTGGGGCACAGGTATCATCCAAAAAAGAGATCTGTAATAAGTTGTAAATCAGTCATGGTAAGCAGATTGCGTCCTCTTGTAACAGGTGAGATCACGCTAACACAATAGTCAGTGGCAAAAACCGTCCACGTGCCCACGTGCACAATCAAGAAGGATCTTCGTCAGAAAAACGCCACTAGTCACGTGTACACAAGTTGCATCCATGAAATGTCAGTTCAACCGTCACATATCTCAAGCAGCTGGAGAATGAATTGGTATTCATGTTATTTCATATGAAGATACACCAGTCAAGTCGCGTGTGGATTTATTTGAGATTGGACTGTTGAACATTAACTGGGAAACAGGCGTCTTCATATACTATATGGATTATGGAAAGCCAGCAAGAAAGAGTGGTATGCTTTGGACGTGTAAGACTTACGACAGAATCTTTTGCAACTGAAACTATGCTACTGGGCTCTATATTGTCAAGATGCACATTCATCAGATGGGATCGTGACGAATGTGGCGACATGGATTATAACGATGTAATTTGATTCCAAAAATCGTTTTAATATAACATACTCAACCTCTGTAAATGACCCACAAAAGATACAGTCAGAATTGAAACAACTGTGTTCATTACTAATATATTAAAAATGAGAAGAATATGTTGCGACAAGTAAGTGACATATTATATTCTTTTAGTTATAGATCTAGTAAAAAACAAACTAACTGAATAAATTTCATATAATAAAAAAAGAAAGCGTATAAACACTACTTTAAACTTATACCTAGGTTTAGAAGTGCTGTTTTTTATACTTTCGTTTCTTATAATTAAGTTAAATTGCTTTGGATTTCTTGTTATGCATATGACTTATAGTATAGGTAAAATAACATAAAAAGATCATGTAAAATTTCTTGACACAAGAGTTAACAGCGGATTGAAAGGCAAAATTATAACAAACCTATACACAGATTTTAAAAGCAGGTCTCAACATAGAAGTACGTGTAGCAATTCATTGGCTTTTTAGTGTCCACCCAGTGGCACAGTGGTATGTCGGTAGACTTACAACTCTACAAAGTGGGTTTCGATACCCGTAGTGGGCAGAGTCCATTGTGCTTAATTTCAAACCATACTTCCTGGTGTGCTGAACTAAAAGCACGTGATATTTTTTTTTGAAAATCATGACGTTTGACTTTTGATATTGTTTTATCTTCTTCATAAAGCATATATTATGCATATTTATTTAGTTAGTTAGTATAAGCAACTGATTTGTATTTGTTACATGTTATTCGTGCAATGATGTAAAGCGTTTTTCACGTAGTTCATTCTAAAATGTTGTCAGGCTTTGTGTAAAGTATTTAACTTTCGATCTGATGTATTAGTTTATGACGAAGGGATGGCATCAGTCAGCAAGTTAAGGTTTATAATAAATTTGTTCATATCTTTGTATTTTGACGGGACTTTCACACGGTTTAAAAAGTTCCACTGTCTGAGAACTGTACAAATCTGGACTATTTGGGAAAAGATTACAGTGTACTAAAAGGCTGTTGACGTACAGTATTGGCTGGGATGAAGAGCTCTTTCCGCCTGCCTATTTTGCTATTCTAGCCCATGCTGTGAAGATAACTTCTAACGGTATTGGGACATATTGCACCAGTGCTGCGATAAGAGCGACCATTTAACGTAGGTCATTCTTCATATTTCTCCTCACAGCCCAGTATGATCATTCTGTTGATTTGGGGTACTCGGTTCGTTCAGGAACTGTTGTTTTCCCATGTCATTGAAAGTGTACTGTTATCTTATTCACTGTAGGCAGCAGTACTGCAAGTGACCGCCCTATCGTCGAACTGTGGAACCTCATAAAAGTACGGTTAAATACGGCATCCTTTCGTTTGTGACAAGGCTTTGACAGTTTATATTCAATAACCATTACCTATATTTACACGTATAGGAGATTGTCGAATTGTAAATTTGATTACGAGGAACCAACGTTTTTATAAAATAAAAGTTTGGAGACGGCTTGAATGGGTAATGAAGAAAACTTTATTATAAATGTACAACTTGATGATGACATAATCTTGTCGAATCGTCTCTAATTTTTTATTGTTGAATTGAATTCTTGGGAGTGTCTGTTTACTTGTTGGTGGATTTTGTGTGTGTATGCGTTTTATTCATGAACATGGTCTTCTATTTTGTAAAATAATTCTGAAAACTCGTATTTTTTGTTTCTGACAACAGTCGGTTGGTTATGATACATATCTTTGTTTTCTTGAAAAAACAACAACATTTATCCCAAAACAGTTCCAAAGTAATATTAAAACCTCCAAAAAATATGCAGCCTCATTTATGAATTTTGATATAACTGACCCCTAAAAATATAGATTTATAATGCAATTTTATTATCTTACAAAACATACAAATACATACATGAGCGCTGATATTACTCTGTACAGTAAATGTGACTTATACTGATATAGATAAATAAAAAAAGAGGTCTAACCTGTTGGTGCTGATCCCACACAAAGTCCACTACATTCCCTATTTTATTTCCAGACAAAACACAAACAGGTTGTAAAATATTGACTCCTTTACTTAAAAGTTCTTTGACCTGTAATAAGTAGGAAAGATTTATATTAAGAATCGCCTATTTTACTGGAAAGCTATTTAATCTGAAATATGTCGGAAAGGTTTTATGCTAAATCTCTTTCTAACACCTTTTTTTTATTGCCAATATATTTTATGGGGAATGTACAAAGCACTTTAAAATAATAATAATATATAACACTATGGACAATACGTAAAATAAACGACCAGTGACATTTTCAAGAGATACATTTTATGAAAATATTTTGATACTGAACTATAATATGCATTAATAGTATTTGAAGCACCTTTTATTTTACCTCATTGGCAAAATAATCTAGGATTATAATCATTAACATTCAAAAGCACCTATAACTAGACATACCTTTTGATGTTGTTTTCCAATACTCCATTTTAATCTATATTTGTTTGTGAGAGCAAGAGACAGGATTGTTCTCCTCTTCTTGTTTAGGAGAAGATTATAGTTCGCACCATGCTGTTCTAACGTTCTTTGAAGCTTAAGTAAAGAAAAGGAAAAAGGAAGGTAATAGTTTAAAGTTACTATGCAACAAAGCATTATCATTACAAAATGATTAATTTTAGCACTACTTATATCCAAGTGGGATGTCTGGTAACTGTACTGGTTTGAAACTATGCTACTTTGGTGCTTCATCGTTACTCGGAAAAAGCATTTGTCTTCATTAATAAATAACATCAGACACAGAAAAACATGGAGAGCAGTAGTAATATGTTTTAAGTTTTTCGATTTTCAATTACACATCACATAGGCTTTATTTACTCTGTCGTAAGTTTTGTACAGACGTTGTTTGATTTGTTCAATATTCTTTGGTCTACAGAAGAACAAGCAGTACCCGGTGAAATGTAAATAGATGTTTGACAATCCTGTCATTAGTCAAGAATATATCTTCTAAACTTCAGACATAGAATCATGGGCAAAATCTTTATAATCCCTTATATGATCAACTTTCCCCATTTCTAATTTGATGATGCTGTCTATCCAAATTTTTTTTTTATCTTTTGTTGGTATTAACCAAAATAAAACTATATTAAGGGAGGTTTCCCGGTCTCAAATTTTCCCATTTTTGTCTAAATCTAAAGAGTGACTTTTCGAAAAATGTCGACACTCAGAATCCAAACTATTATAAGATTTGTCGTAAAAATATATAATAAATTTCAAAGATTTCATGTTTTAATAAACAACATGGTGAGGAATTTACATTGGATGATCTTCAGAGATTTCAAAATGGCTGTACCATTAAGTCTTCAAATCTGAAGTTGAAAGTCTTATTGACCAATTTAAACCCACATAGAACTAAATACATGCAAAGTCATGTGGTTGTAGTCTGAAATATTACTATAAGTGTGAATTCGCATTTCCTCAATAAACCTGGCTGTATGTTCAAACCAACAGCAGTCCGTATAACAAAACACACAAAACTGGGATTCAAAAATTGGCTCAAAATGAGTAAAACTTTATTTAACTTGAGCTAGGTGTGGTCTAATGGTCAGTCTATTCGGATTGTGAATTAGAAGGTTCATGGTTCGCGAGTCATGGTTGTTATAAAAGAGTGACAGTCAAATTCCACTATTCGATCAGGCAAGAGTAGCCAAAGAATTGGTGGTGGGCAATGTTGACTGTCTTTTTTCTAATTTATCAGTTCATATTTAGATAAGTTATGCGCAAATGGCCCTTTGTGTATCTTTGCGTGAAAATTTTCAAATAAACAAATCTAATGGCCGTAATACTTCAGCTGTTACACCTGTAAAACCAATACAAATGCTGAAAGTGAATGTTTCTCAAACAGACTGTTTTACTGGGGGAAATCAAACTTTGACGTTTAATTATTCTTCAATGTTTGTTTGTTTTTTGTAAATGTGATTCGAAATTGCTTTACATAATTAAATAAATTCCTTACTACAAACATACATTTTACAAAGTTTTATTCCACTTTTAAATTTCTTATTAATCTAATACAATAATAATAAGTTTCAGCATCCCACCTTTGTTCTTTCTAAGAAAAAAACCATGGACAGTGGACTGTGGCCATAGTAGACTGTGTTTGGACTGCAGCCATGTTTAAAGAGAAGCTGTATTAACTCCAGAGAATCCTAAGGATAAAAATATTGTAACACGTCAACATCACTTGTATCTGTTAATTCTAAGTCATTTTGTTTTCATGAACGAATCAGAGGTTAATTAGCACTAATGTTTATGGATTGTCTAGTTCTAGTTTTTCGATAAAGCTAACATTTGTAAATTAAACCTTGTGTTTCTGTGAGAACATTTTAAAGTATTTTCAGTAAGCTGAAAATTGTTTAAAAGTTCCACAACTGTTGTAAAATCAACTATGTTCTAGCTATGTGTTATACAAGTCCGACTTACTAATATTCGCGGCCCTCTACGAGTAATCATTTTGAGGCCATTTGTCTTCTCAGTTGCTAATTATTATGAAACGAAATTCCGTACAAATGCATGTTTTTCCTGCTAATAAGAAATGTTTTATATATAGCATTACAGCCATTAACATTTCATAAACTAAATCCTTCCCTGGCAAGTTGTTATTGTACAGAACCAAATATCTTACAGCAATATCAGAACATTGCGTCTACTTTTATCGAGTGCACCAGCCATCCTCATTTCATTATTTTCACAAGTAATTATCTTCAGTAAAACGTCTTCCAATGTACTTTTCATGTTATGTGAGAAAAATCATCGTCCTTTTTAACTTAAACAGATCCATATTTCACTATTTGCAACATAGTCATCTATAAACTCAGGTCATGTAGCAGGATCAGATACATTAAATAAATCTACACGTGGCGGGTTGTTGTTGTTGGAATGAGCAGAATCATACGAAAAATTTGACTCTTCTTTACTCTGTAACACTGAATTTTGTACTATAATATTTTCACTAATTGTTGGACGTGATGGTATAGTATTTCTGTTCCCACTGATGTATCTATTAAACGTAGTGATTTAAACTCCGAATAAAAAAACCTTTTCAAGAGCACCTCTCTTTCGCTAGTTGTCTTTCTCTGTTCCTTTGATTTTTCCTTTCTTTTTTTCGTGGTCCAGATTTAAGTTTTCTTAAATCACAGCTCATTCTTAATTTATTCTTCCCGTTTTCAAACTATAACACTGACTATTAATAAGTAACTACGGTTTACAACAGAGCAATAAATGAATATCTCTCTCTAGATATTCAAGCAAAAAATAACACAAAACTTGAACATTTTGCTAGAGTATAGCAACGAATAATAAACATACACACTTCTTGACTAACTGAGTAAGGCTATTAAAGAGAATGACCAGTCACGTGGGTAACGTTTGTCGCTTATGATTAAAACTGGGGTTTCTTATTTGATATGGAGCGTCAGTTTTATTCAGAATACAGTAAGCTCTACTTGGTTTGGGAAAGTTGCTTTATGGGAAGACATCTTGCAACAATGAAACAATTCATTGATTCACTGATCTGTTACGAAGGCGACTGTCCAGTGTATACGCAAGAACGCACACTGTGTTTCTGCCATGCGTTTTAAATAAAGATTTTTTTTACACTCTACAACACTTTTTGAGTTTATTTATTTTCTTAGATTAAACTAAGTTATTTATTTAAATTCAGGTGCACTCTGTGATTACCTCGCACAAATCTCTTATTATCAAGCAGATCTATCTAATGCTCAAGCAGAAATAATTTATTTGATTATAACTTTTCTACCTCATTTCAACCAAGATATCTGTTTTTTCTTCTGAAAGTCCTTTCATCAGCGAATTTCTTTCATTAACTTTGAAGGCAACAAAATACGTGATTAAAACACTCTTTACTAGAATTTAGTTAATCAAGTCGTACGGCCAAAATATAGTATTTCAAATTTCTTATAGTGTATATAAAGTTGTAATAAATTTGCGGTGACAGTTCACTGTAAAGTTCTTTTGAATTTCTCTAAAAGAATCCAGCTACTATCCATGATATCAAAAACATGACTTCCCAAAGATAATCAATTTATACATATCTCACCTTATATCATACTTTTTAATTTAAAGCTTGATGAATTCCATCTCATCGTAAGTTTTAGCATTGACATATGCACAATATTTCGATTGTTGTGTTACAAAATATCCTAGAACATTTAAATGAATATATGTAATCACCTCACTGTCATTTCTAGCACAAGCTACAAACAATGGGCTAACACCGTCATCGGGTAGTGACTCATCTCCCTCGTCGTACTCCTTCAAAAATTCCTGTAAAAACATCAGTAAACAGAACCTACATTCAACCTGACGCCATATATATATACAAACCATTAACTATACACTTAGCTAGATCAATCGTTAAGGCTGTAAACATATCTCTTGTATTCAAGTATTAACAACGTGCTTTGTTTTACGAAACCAATTTAAGAAGTATAGACAGAATAAATATTTGTTTCCTTATTCAGAGTATACTTAATTTAATAAAAATAGAAAACACGTTAAAGTTTCTCAACAGCAGGAATACTTTCTTTAAGAGAAAACGACTTAATATTTGTAATGTATGATTATACGAAAGATTAAGAGGTAATAGTAATAAAAGAACACAATATCGTGTATAGCAATTAGTGAAATTATACCATGCCAATCCTGTGAAAAAGGTTATGTAGGTGAAACGAGATTTTCTGAACATAAAAAAAAAGACGTAAAATATGGAAACCAAGACAATGCCATTTTTCTTCATATGAGAGATTCTGGGCATCAAATTGATTGGGAAATCAACAAGAATTTTATACAAAACGGATAACTACATAAAATGAAGAATCGATGAAAGTTGCTTAATCAAAACCTGACTAATTTCAGCACCTCCCAAGGTCACAACTTCCTGACCTCTTGTATTCTGGGTCACGTAGGTGTTTGTTGACCAGCTTTTTCCTGCCAGAAGACAACGTGAGACTGAAGAGGACGCACGAACGTGTCGAAACTTGTTTCTCTAATATCAGACTTCTGACAGTTTGTTCCGTTTACTGTGTTTTTTACTAATCAATAGGTAACTGAAAAATCATTAAAACTAAAGTTAACAGAATTGTGCAAACAATTATGTTGAATCAAAAGCTCTGACAGTGAGAATGTTTGTAGCACCACACTATTTTAGTTCTCAAGACTCGCAGTCACAGGAAGATTGTCAAGGTTTTGGTTAATTTAATCTGTTTCTAAAAATAAATAACATTGGAGAAACTACATATTTAGGTTGAAATAATTGTCAGACTCGGGGAGTGTTCCAGTATAAACCTGTTTTGGGAAAAATTAATGTCTATACAATTATACGTGGACGATGAAATCATATTGTGACCTAACACTAGATCCTATCCATCCATAATTACAATAGGTAACCAATAAAATCAAGTGAGAACAGCTATTATTATTATAGAACAACAGATTATAGATAAGAATAATCTATGAAATTCAGCTGAATGGACGTCAACTGCCTGTTGTTGAAACACAAGTGTAGAGGGCGACGTTTCGCAAGTTTTCCGCCTTTCGTCTTTAGGTCTGAACATGAAGACGAAAGGGGAAGACTTTCGAAATGTCGTCCTCTACACTTGTGTTTCTACAACATGCAGTTGCCGTTCATTCAGCTAAATTTCATCATGAATACTTTGCCTAAACAATCTATCAAAGTAGAATAATCTAAATTTTTCAGCACTCAGTAATTATAAATCTGTCTGCGGACTGTCAGTAGTGGAACGTCGTTGGTTAAATACTATGTAATTCATATTTTTGTTTCTCCGAATCTTCATCTTTTACAGAAAGATTTTCGAACATCTAGAGACTGTGACACTTGTATATCAGAAAGATATCATGAAGAAAAAGAAGACAGTGGCCTTTTTTGAGTTTCGCACAAAGCTACACAAGGGCTATCTGCGCTAGCCGTCCCTAATTTAGCAGTGTAAGACTAGAGAGAAGGCGCTAGTCATCACCACCCACCGCCAACACTTGGGCTACTCTTTTATCAACGAATAGTGGGATTGACCGTAACATTATAACGCCCCCATGGCTGAAAGGGCGAGCATGTTTGGTGTGACGGGGATTCGAACCCGCGACCCTCAGAGACAGTGGCCTTAAAACGCTTCGTATATCTCTTTGTGACTTGATACTTCTGATCCATATAGCCTTATATTTTTGTTGTTGTTATTTCAATGTTTCTCTTTGTTGATTGGACATGTCTAATATTTTAGATGTTAATAGCTAATATTATATCTCTCTCGAGAGATATTTATAACGTTGCCTGAAATACGATAAATGTACACTTGTACTATAATAACCAAACAGTGTCAAAATTTATTTCTGATACAGACCGTTCCATCACAACTTTAAACTGGCTATCGTTTTTATGTTAGGTGACTTGTATATTCAAAAAAATGCATCGCTCTAGGCCCACGAATAAAGGCTTAATTAAATTTCTTGTCCATCGGTGGGTTAAAGTTAAAATTTTCGGACTAAAATCTCAGGTTCAATTTC
>NW_013665912.1:61269-74726 GCF_000517525.1 Limulus polyphemus
CATTATATATTTACGGTTGTAAACTATAAACGGCACCATTTACTACAGATTCAGGCTACGAATACAAAAGAAAAAAATACTCCTGTGCAATCGATGCATCAGAATATAAAATAATTGATAGAATTTTCGAACTTTATCTTCATAAAGTGAAGTAACACTTATTATGTTATACTGTAATAAGGTATTAGGAATTTTATCTTTTAATACAAAATGGCTATTATTCATTTTGGACTAGAACTTTGGGTTTTGACATTCTGTTTATGGGAGTTGACTTTTTGTCTTATAATAACAGACTGGTATGTACATTCTACACATCCCACTTTCCTATAGTATATAATTAAATTTTTCTAAATCCCAATTCGAAGCATCCTAACTCTGTTCGTGGTCGTGTGCTAAATACTGTATTAACGTTTCTTTCTGTAATAGGATTCACTTACAGAAATTTTTACTGCTTCATAAAACAGTTGCATTGTATCTTTACTTCGCATTTGGGGGACTGCTCTACAACTAATACATAAAGAAGATTTATGTCCGGACTCTTGTGATTCAATTATTTTTTATGTTCAGCTTCAGATAGAAAATGAACTGTAAAAGTAGTTTTGGTGTTTTCTAACAAAATTCGTTCTTGTTGAAAGAGCCAAGAGTTGTTGTTGGAGTCATGTCTGTGTTTTTAACCCATTTTAACGTTTGCTTCTGATGATCGGGTGTCTTATCTTTAATCCATTTCTAACTAAAATTTACTTGTCGTTTAAATTTATTTTTATTTCACTAGCTTTAATACAGCTTAATTCCTTTATATATTTTACATTTCAACTTCGCAACGCAACAGCCTACCATCAGACGATCAGACATTATTTTCTTTACCTGCAAAGATTAAAATGTTATAGTCTTAATTTCAACATCATTGTGATTCATGTCTTACATATTTCACCTGCAATAAATCGTTAAGCCCGTCCTTTCACATTCTAAAGCCTGGATCTCTAGTTGTTGCGGAAATTGGGTAACCGTGTGCTTAGATTATCTTATAAAGTGTGAATGTTGTAAATCATATTGCGCGAATTATGACTTCGCTGTAAACAAATTATTAAACTCCGGTGTTCTGGATCCGTTATGTAGATGACATTTTTTGCAGTCTTTAAGGAAAATTATTACATCGATATTTTTATTTCACACTTGAATATACTCCACTCTAGCATCATGTTTACCGTTGAAAATAAAGTTGATGGAAAATTTTTCCTTTTAAATGTTTTGATTTAAAAAAAGTGAAAGTGGATTTCGTACACTCGTCTTTCGTAAAATTATACATTCAGGAGTTATATTCATTGGAATTCTTTCCATGAAACTATACAAAAAAGTGGGGATAATCAAGAACCTCTTTAAAACAGCTAAAATATTTGGTCCTCTCATCAGGCTTTTCAACAGAAATAAATGTGTTAAAACCACAACTTAAATTGCAAAACAAGTATCCTCTCACAGCCATAATAAATCGTTATCATCCCTAGAAAATGAATCACGACCTGAGATACAATCAACGATTTAAAAAAAATCACCTTTTTATTGTGTTATGCCATATATCCCCAGATTATCACACGCCATACAAAAAAATACATAATACTTTCCTTCATACCAGCAAAAAAACTAGGCCAAATTGTATCGCACAAATTTGTTGACAAGAGCACTTCAGGATCCTTTACCAAATTACATTACATGTAAAGACTGTGGAAATACTTACATTGGAGAAACAGGTCGAAAAGTGATTACAAGATTAAAAGAACATATAAAAGCCCCTTCCCTTGTGTTTGAGCATATGACTCAAAATAAACACTTGTTTGTTTGTTCGGAAGTTAAATTCACAGGCAGAGAAAATAATGCAAATAGAAGAAAAATCAAAGAAGCTCTCCTTATTAAAAACAACAACAAACTAGCATTAACCAGTATTCAGGAGTAAAATTATATTCATTCTAAGCCTATTTAACACTTGTATTTGATTTGTTTTTACTTTGTTGCCTAGCGACGTAGTATCGCTTTTGATACTATAAAATGTAACGGTTTTGTTCTATCATTCAGTTGTATCCACGTGATGATGCTAGGTAAACCTACCGAAATGTAGTGCTTTTTGAAAACTGGAAAGGTTTTAAAACATATTGCTTGTTTTATCCTTAAACAAAACTTTAATTAATCAAAATTAACAGATTATATAAATGTCGTTAAATTATCGGTAAATCTTAGCATTTTTGGCAGAACTTACATATTTATACTTTAGTAAATAATTGTGTAAATTGCGTGAAGTTCAGTATTAAGATATATTTATTCTTTGTTACTTCCTTTATTTTAAACTTTAGCCTAGAATATCTAGAATAGTTACTACTTTTATTACGGTTAATAAGTTTATCATCTACAAAACAATAGAAGTTATGTAACATCTTTCTTTTACTTCGCTACCAAACCTTGTAACTAGCCAGGATGATGTTGTTTTAATGTTAGGATCGGCTCCACTTTCCAGTAATAATTTCAATAATGGTAATGCATCATTTAAAGGCAGCTGACAAACCACGTGGAGCAGCGTCATATTGTTCTGTATACATGGGTTACATTTATCATGAAAAATAATACATTTATATTTGAAGACAATTATCGATATATGATGTTTATAAACAAACAAATTGAACCAGTTACAAGAGTCAAACAATTACAATTACAAATTTATCTATCATCTTTCATGCACTCTGGAAAAAACTCTAAAGCTTCATTATCTCATATACTTACTATAATTCCAGTTAGATTAACAACAGCTGATTATAGGACACACACTCGACTGGTGAAGACCTGTGGTATGCTACCTACTATAAGCATATTACAGTTCCATGTTACGTAAAAAAGTACAAAGCCATCGCCACCCCTCTTTATGCACACAACAGGTTCAACCCAGTATCACAATAATATCAAGTGACAACAAAATCATTTGTTAATATAACAATTCAAGAAATCTACAATATACTTATATATTTATAACATATACTTTCTCGTTAGTTTTATAGGATTACACAAAACTAATTGCTACTGTACTTTCTCTCCCACCCTCCTCTACCCGAACTTCAAGTGTCACGAACACTTTCCAGCTATAATTCGATACCTTTCAAAATTCCAGCTTGATAGGTTCAAAACTTCTGAAACTTAATTCCACCTTGAATTTGACTATTTTCTATTTTTTTCTGTTCTTTTACATGAACAAGTTGAACTTTTCTTCCCTTGCATTAAACTGGTTTTACGTCTCACCTTGTTCCCTTCTGTTCTCTACTCTTCTTCTCACTAATCTGCTTCACGTCTGTACTCGGTTTTTTCCTGGACACTCCAATAAAAACAACAACCGAATTCTATATTAATTCACGTTAAGTATGATTTGTTTGTTTATTTGGCCACAAACTCCTATCACAGCTTTAGAGTTAGCAGAACCAAATTTGTCAGGAGAACTCGGAGTGGCCTAGAGGGTGGGGGTTTGGGGACTAAAAACTCCCGGATGGTCAACAAAGCATGGTATGCGTCTAGGAATAAGTTTTCGGGGGTCGTTAAACCAGAATCTGGCATTTTATTTGGTGTTTCTATCCCCCCTCAAGATCCTGGGGGCGCGGTATTTGAAATTATATTCACAACTCTTCTGACTAGCTATCAGGACCGAACGTGGATCAAGTGCTCAGGTACCACGAACAGGTTCACACATCTCTCGTAATAAAAGGTTATAAACGTGGATGTTGAAGAAAATGTTTTTCTTTTTCAAGACATAATTAAACGTCATAGCGGATATTATCTTTTTTATGATCGGTACAGCTTGGATGATTAAAGTTAATGCATTGTCATGGTCTGTTGATTTTTATACCAAATATGTTTCACATTACAACTTATAAAAATGAGAGGCGAAAAATATTTAAGCGCTAGATCTAGTTTTACAGCCTCAAATACTGTTTCGCAATAAAAGAGTGAAAACGACAGCTGTTGATTCTGGAAACACCCGAATTTACTTTAGTCTTTATTATGTATGGGAGAAATACTTCAGTTACTTTTTTTTGTAGTTTTCATAACATGTGTCACTACTTGTTTTGTCCCCTGGTGGGACAGCGGTAAGTTTCCGGATTTACAATGCTAAAATCCGGGATTCAATGCCCCGCGGTGAACACATCAGTTAGCTCAATATGGCTTTGCTCTAAAAAACAAACAAACAAAGCTTGTGAATTACGATCACTTTAGTTGCCAATTTTTACAGTTAGTACAGTATCAAATCTTGTATTCCTCTTAAAAAATTAGTTAAATATTTCTCAAAATATGTCATCCAAACAAGAAATAAATCAAATTTTAAGAGAAGTATGTTCTCATTTCAAAGAAATACACAACACAATCGAAAGTATTAATAACCGGAAAATGTTTTCTTTTTATAAGTTTGAATTTTTTGTTCGGGTCATTTGAAAAATATTTATTACTTATTTATTTGTGTATTATAAATAAGTTGGTAACCCCAGAAAAAAAAACAACTTTAAATTACATTGGCTGATAGTTTGCGACCTGGTGGCTCAGTGGTAAGCTTGAGGGCTTATAATGGTAAACATCAGGGTTCGATACTCGTGGTGGGTACAACGCAGATTAGCTCATTTTGTAGTTTTACACATGAACGCAAGAAAACAAACGAAAACAGACCCTAATAATTTAAAATGTTAAATAGGGAATATTGATTGTGTACTTTGTTCAAGTCCAATCTTACCTGAATGGACTAACCAATAGGTTCAAAATACCAAAAATTAAACTTTGTTAAGCTGAGTTTTAAACTTAAATAAAAAAAAATATATCGAAGAAGGTAAAGTGTCAAACATACTATTGGTGTGAATGTGATTTGTAGTCACTATGAGAAAAACCTATACACTAGATAGATGAAGTGAAGAAAAAGTGTCTATGGCCACTATTCAGATCTTCACATGATATATGTCCAGCTTATCACTCTTCGATACCTTGTGTTCAGGGTTACTGATGAGGAGTGGAATTTTCCAAAACTAGTATAACCCAATAAAACACGTTGACCCAAGTGTAGATTGAACTGGACCTCCCTTGAACTCGGACTTCGAGATTAAACAATTTTCGGAATACTAAGTTTATTTATTAAGATAAAGTATGTTTGTTTGTTTTTATGACAAATTCGCATTGGGCTATCTGCTTTGTCCCTCGCGGAGAATCGAACCCTGGATTTTAGACTTGTGATTCCGTGAATATACCGCTGTCTCATCGGGGGGGGGGGCAGTAAAGTATGTATCTCTATGCTTTTGTCCTAGCAAAAAACTAAGAAAAAAAAAAAAGAGTATCGTCTCACATTGTAGAAGGAAATATCCCATGAATATCGTAGAGAACTCAACTACTACTAGGATTACAACCTTTAACCAGAACGTTTCCAACCTATTAAGGAAACTAAAACTAGAAAGGTACAATATAACTCCAGTTTACTTCAACTACCTTTTGTGGCTAAAACGTCAACAGTGGCTACCTGAAAACAAAATATATTTGAACCGATATCGTTCATACCAGCATTTTAAAGCTTAAAAAAAAAAAAAATTAGAAAAATGGCTAACCTCGCAAAGCATTGCCCTTGGATTTGCACCGACTGACAGCAACATTCTAGTCATGATGACGTCACAGCTAATGACTGGATAAAACAATGCAGGCACAGGGACAAAGAAACAGTTAGGGTCAGCTCCACGTTTTAGGATTTGGTCAACGATCTTTATAACTCGATTTCTAATATGAAAATAGTAAAAATTTGGGCTACGTCGTGTCATAAATTCTACTCAATCACTCTTCAGGAAACTATTAAAAATTAAAAAGATCTAAGAAGGATAACTAGCAGATTATCGTATGAGAATATAGCTATTATAAGGTTAAGCAGTGGTTTTATAAGCATTAATTACGAATATTGCACTAAGTAAACATTTGTGAAAACAACATATCAACACACTGTATGTTGCGTAATGTTACCAAAATGTGTTGTGTAACAAAAGCTCTGGTATTTCACCGTAGTGTTTGTAACTTAGATTTATATCGTTTCAAGTAAAACTATCTCATTTAAGATGTTCATCTCAAAATATCAATGATACTATTAATTTTCCACGAAAAATAAAAAATATAACACTTCTTACCGACACAAATAACATTAGCAACAAAAAACAAATATCAACTACTATACTGAATTCACAAATTTTGTTTCTCAATACGCAATAATACTATCTACATCTATTTTTGAGTAAAACTTTTATTAACTTTTTATATCACATGTCTGTTCTAAAAGGGCCCGGCATGGCCAGGTGGTTAGGGCGCTCGACTCATAATCGCGGGTTCGAATCCCCGTCACACCAAACATGCTCGACCCTTCAGCCGTGGGGGCGTTAAAATGTGACGGTCAATCCCACTATACTGTGGTAAAAGAGTGGTGATGACTAGCTGCCTTCCCCCTAGTCTTACACTGCTAAATTAGGGACGGCTAGCGCGGATAGCCCACGTGTAGCTTTGCGCGAAATTGATAACAAACAAACTGTTCTAAAACTCAATAATATGAACACTCCATCAATAATTAAAACTATGTGATCTCATTAAAAAAAAGTATTAATGACGTCTACAAAATCACTCGAAAATAAATACATTTTCTCACACTACCATGTGTCGCATAAAGTGTCGTTCAGGCTAAAATACCAAAAAACAAATTCTCACACAATCTGATATTGTGTGAAAGTTTTTTTTTGTCTTTTTAAGTTTTTTAATTTTTCATCAAAACACTTCAACTGCAATGACGTTAAATGCCATCAAATTTTATCATTTTGTGACTATTTCAGAATATATCTTTATTCGTGTATTTTTTTTCTAAATTTTTGCTCAGGTAGTCTTGTAGTATTTAAGACATCTTTACAAACAGGCTGTGGAAAGGTAATAAATTTACACTAATCCTTCTGCAAAGAGTAAAGTTACACACAACAATATTTGTTCCATAAGTTTATACTTGTTTGTCCCGTTTCTATCTTATGCTCTTCTGGAGTGAGTTCATACTCATTTCAAGAGATGGTGCATAGACTTGTACAATTTAACCCAATGTGCCATTTTTGGAACATTTTGTTTTTACCTCTCCTGGTTTATTGCTTTTAATCATTTTACTTTACGTGCTAATTTTAGCTCGAGTACTGGTCTTTTGTTTTAACGATATAAATCATCTGTTTTATTACGCGACGTTTTGAATTGTGGGGAAATATGAAGCGCATGATAAGTGGATATTTTATTACTGAGTTATTAGATTTAGAAGTTATTGTTCTATATATTTAGAAGATATTTCTCTATAATGATATCTATAAAAAGCTTATAATATACATTGTATTTTGCACAAATAACTTTCACTCCATCTTTCCTTGTGTGCGTGAGGACCATCACTTCTGATGTTCCTATTTTAGAACATAAACATAGATGATTAAAACTTTTATTGTATCCATGTTGTGGCAATTAGTTTTAGATCTTATTAGAAAATATAACATGTAATAAAACTGGCTCTCTCATTTAGTTTGGTAATTAATGGGATAATATGAATTGGTATTTATTTCTCTTGAACATATTAATTTGGTATGATCATTGATATAGGTATTCTAAGGATTGTGGGATAACGCACTAGGACTTTGGTCTGATTTGAAAGTAGGTTTCTTCATGATTCCGGATATATATATATATATATTAATTCTGTCCTCTGCCTTAGCAGCCAGTCTGAGTTATAATGCAATGGAAGCCGACTAGCTAAGTGCAAACACATTCACTATTTATTGTAAGCATAAAAATAATTTCAGTTGTGCACTAGTGTTTCTTGTATCCATTCGCTGTCTGAGTTCCCTTAATCCCCTGTGTTACATTTCTGGAACCTGCGTTTTGCAGATGCTTTTCTGACGGGGAGAAGTGTACGTGAATACTACGCAACTACAAAGTTAATGAAATAGTTAGGACAAGAATCAATGTAACGCTAATTCCCAGAATTATAATATAGACATTTTATGCAATACATTAAATAAAACGAGGCTATCAAGTGTACTGAAACATCACAATATGACTGGAGATATTTCAAATACTCATTCTATGTTAAGAATAGCCTTCCTAGATTGCGGGAATAAAGTTGGTGCGATAAAATTAAACAATAGATAACTTTAAAATAGTCTCTAGGTTCATGTTAAAAATATATTAAAGCAAAAGCTCGTCTTATTTGATCTAACAGAGCAGTAATGAATTCGTTGCAGAAGTGGTGTTACGTGCATGTTTGTTGAAGCGTAAAGCTACAAAATGGGCTACCTGTGCTCTGTTTGTTTCTCTGAAGTTAATCACAAAGCAACACAATGGGCTATCTGTGCTCTGCCCACCACGGGTATCGAAACCCGGTTTATAATGTTGTAAGTCCGCAGAAATGCCGCTGTGCCACTGGGAGGCACTTGTGCTCAGACCATCACAGGTAACAAACCTCGGGTTTTTAGCGTTATAAGCCTTCAGACTTACCTCTGAAGCACCAAGGGGCACATGTAGATCACTAATACTTTTATACATTTAAAAAGTAAGATGTAAGTGGCAGAGGTGTCACTAGGCACTGACACACGGCACCCGTGCCCCGATTCTCCAGTTGGCGTCTTGAAAAATCAGAACAGAAAACCCATGATCAATATCATATTGAAACGCTGAAAATTCCAGCACCTATGGGCTCGAGCCCCGAATCATTTAAGCAACTAGCGACGCCTGTGGTAAGTGAAACAACAAAACACAAAATTGGTAAATCTGTAACAAATTATATATGTGTGACTTATTATAACCTTAAAGGTTTCCACGTGGGACAGCGATAAGTCTACGGATTTACAACGCTAAAACCTAGCGTTAGATTCCTTGCGATGGACATAGTAAATAACCCAACGTGGCTTTACTCTAAAACAAACAAGTAACCTTTAGGTTTTTCGGAAAAAAATACGGTTTAGTTCATAACCAGATTCATTTATATCTTTTTACTTTTATTTTATCAAAATTACAGTGCATAAGTAATCTAGAATTCGTGGGCCTTTTCGGATCGTTTTAACAGTTATTAACTTTTTACTGACAACATTTTGAAATTTTGTGTTTATAACCTATACTTTAAAATTTATTAAATACCTTATATTATCTTACTAAGTAGTTTTAATTCCACGTGATGGATTAATCAAGTGTTTGCAATGTCCAACCAAGCGATGTTTGTTTGTTTTTTGAATTTCGCGCAAATTTACTTGAGAGCTATCTGCGCTAGTGGGATTGCTCGTTACATTATAACGCCTCCCCAGCTGAAAGCGTGAGCATGTTCAGTGACCGGTATTTAAACCCATGACCATCAAATTACGAGCTAAATGACCTAATCACCAGGCCATGCCAGTCCTTAGTAAAATAACTAATGGAAAACTCCAGTATTAAATAAATGGTGCAGCCTAACAGGTCCTAGTGGTAAGGTACTTTATTCGCAATTTGCAAAGTCGGGAGATCGAAACAAGTTGGCTGATCCCTAGTTTATCAGCTGATTTGTAACGAGGGTGTTCTATATTGCTTATGTTCTACATTACTTATTGAAAACATGAGTTATAATGTAGCACAGCAATAACATCACAACGTTCACCATAATCACAACTTTTTGTCTAAATAGCGTATATTTATGTGAGCCACTTTGTCTGACTGTAGATTAAAACACCATGTAAAGTGTAAACCATGGTTATACTCTCACACCCCTATGAACCCCTGAGAAGTGCAAATGTACCCCTGAGGGTACATGTACACCAGGTTGGGAAGGTCTGGCTCAGACAATGTTACTCATATTCATTATTTTTTCTATATAATCATAATCAATCCAATTAAAAATGCGCAATGTTAAAAAATACTACACGAAGGCATTATCTATAAACTTTTACATTCCTAGCCTACTATATTATTTAGTTGTCCGTATTAAAAAGTACAAAATAATAGTGGGAAAGAAACAACTGGGTTCTAAATTGTGAAAACTTTTATTAGTACTGAAAGCGATAGGGCCTGTGAATTATAAGTCGCAGAAAGCCCTAGAAAGTCACAAGAAAAATTGTTCAAAAGCAGGCTAGATCAGAATTGTTAGGCTGCGATTTAATGCGCTTAATTTGTTTGTTTGTTTGTTTTTTTTAATTTCGCGCAAAGCTACACAAGGGCTATCTGCGCTAGCTGTCCCTAATTTAGCAGTGTAAGACTAGAGGGAAGGCAGCTAGTCATCACCACCCACCGCCAACTCTTGGGCTACTCTTTTACCAACGAATAGTGGGATTGACCGTCACATTATAACGCCCCCACGGCTGAAATGGCGAGCATGTTCGGTGTGACGGCGATTCGAACCCGCGACCCTCAGATTGCGAGTCGAGCGCCTTAACCACCTGGCCATGCCGGGTCTACGCTTAATTTAAACACAAACCATGCCAGGCTCGGATGATAAATATGGCTAATTAACGATGTTCTCTCACCTTCAAAATTTAGAAGAGGCAACTTCATGTACACTTTTCAGACAAAAAGCAAAACAAATAACAATAATAATAAAAAATTTCATCCAGTTATGTTACCAGAGCATGAACGACAGTGTGCTAAATGATAATAATAAAATTATTCGCTTACCTCAAAATTTGCTCATCAGCCATGTACATATTTTCTACTTTGGAGGTATTAAAGGAAAATGTACTGGAATGTGAACGTTTCAAGTTCGTGTACGCTTCATAATTCAAGTTTTGGTCATTATTCTCTGGAGAAATCATAGGAAAAGAAGTGGTGGACAATGTTTGAGAGATGCCAGATTTAGAAAAATGGCGTTCGTCAGAATGATGTAAGGCTACATCCTCGTCCTTAGTGGATGATGTTATGACAGAAGAATTAAATAGTTTAGGAGAGCCTAAAGATGCTACTGTTGCATCTGAGGGATTACATATTTCCTTTTTACAGGAGCCTTGGTTATTATGAGACATGCCGTCTGATGTAGACATAATGTCTTCTTCTGATGTAGAGATTGAATTACCAGAAAGCGTATTTTTGGAAAATAAATTTTCTGATACGTATGCATCATTCCCTTCATGTGAAACCTTGTTTTCTTCTTTAAGCAAATGTAGGTTGCCAGAAGACTGATTTTGTAATTTAGGCACCGAAACATTTTCTTCATTTGAAAGCTCGCTTTCTTCTTTATGTAAATATAAGCTACTAAAAGACTGGTTTTGTAATTTCTCTCGAGAGATGTATTTTTCTTCTTTTAAAGCAAATGAATTTGCAGATGTTTGATGCGGTACATAGGGATAACATTCTTTTGAGAAATAACCTTGTAAATCTTCATGAGAAACCAGGCTGCAAGAAGATTTTGGCTGTTTTAGAAGTGGGGTGCTTGTTTCGAAAAAACGGCAACTTTCCACCGGAAATAAAATTGATATTTGTGGATACAGAAGCATGAGGCATGCCGACAAGGCTGTTAGGTTAGTATCAGTTAGGTGGTTTATATCTGCTCCGTGATCTAACAGAAAGTGTACGACTTTGTCCCAACCGTTCACCTATACCATAAATGAAATTTAATGAATTTAATCCCATGACAGTTCTTCTATAGACTGAACAGCTTTAACCATGATATAAACAACATTTTTGATTCCACTACATATTAAACAACAACACAACACACCAACTGTTTATAATGTGATTTTTTTCTCCTTTCACATAAATTTCCTATTTTTTTCACTGTCTTTGATAAATTTTCAGCCAAATCAAATTTACTGTCCAATATAAACTCCTTTTAATCAATAATTGTTTTAAATTAACTTGCCTACTTCACACCAAATATTTGTAATTTCTTACTATCAACTCTTACATAAACTACTATATGTGAATCTCCTACGTTTAATCACTAACTGTTTAAGGTAAAATATATGTGAAAATGTTCTTAATGGCAGTATTTCGATATAACTCGCATGTTTTTACCGGTTATACTTATAATCAACGTGTTTTTTTGTTTTGCTAAAACAGCAAAACGTTTTTCATTGCTTGTAAATATACATAATTTTAGACAGAGTGATTTTAAATAATGGTGAGTCTCCAAATGGCCTCTTATCACCCAGTAACAAATCAAGTGTGTTCTAACATCACGTTAAAATAAATACGCGAAACCAATTAAAAAAAACACTTACTTTTAAAATTTTAAATTACAATGATGCTAATTTTTGTTGAAATGGCTAATCAGGACACTAATTAGTTTTCAATATTCTGATGGAATATAAAAAAGAAAACTTTCTACATACAGCAACGTTGTTTGAAAAAATAAGTACTTAAACTCATGGTTGTGTGATCTTGCAAATACAGTAGCAAAGATTTGGCTGAATTATGAAAAGCGAAATCAACTGCGTCAACATAAACTTTGTTTAGTTCACTTGGTCACTTCTTGTATAATATGCTATAGAGAGAAATGTAACAAGTACATCCCATCAGCTGACAAAAACGTTGAAAATTTTCCTTTAAAATAGAAAATAAAAGTAATTCTAAACCGGCGTAACGAAATTAGGTTTGGATATTTTTATTGGATTAATTAAAACAGATGGTTAATTAATGATAAAAAAATTAACAGATAATACAGTGTTGGATACTAGATTAAATTGAAATTTATAAGAACAATGTTCCAAGCCCTGTATTTTCCTTGAAACTAATTATTCTCCATCGTCGACTGAACTCAGTCTGATGGATTGACATGTTTACTTACCCAACATCGCAATTTCTATTGTAACAAGCTTTTCTGAAGGACCGTTTTGTCAATTTTAAATACCACACAAATATATAAACGCTCAACAGTACTCAAATCTATGGCGAAACGACGCTGCTTAACGTATGCATATCATTCATATTAAGTTCAATTAACTCTTTGTTTAAAAGCACAAAGGGAGAAAATAATATTTATAATGTAAGACAAAACTCGGTCTTATAGTGAGTTAATGTTACACAAGCAAGTGATGAATAAATGGATTACTTTTCGTCGGCATAAAATGTTGTATGTCAGAATAATTAAGACAAAAACTTATTTTGCTGCATATCGAAAAGAAGTGGCTTCCTATTGGTTAAACAAATAATTTTTCAAACAAGCGTTAAATAGTACTTACGGTAAGGTTGTAGCGATCCAATATCAGTCATCATCATGGTTATTAATTTATATGATCTCCTAATTATTAATAAGTAATTATTTTTTAATAGCTACTAATTACATTATATCCTACTTTCCGACTGCTAATCCAGAAAACCAAAACTGTAAACTCCACCATAGCAGGATTAAAACTGCTTCCGGAATTAAAAAAGAACAACACCATAGCAGTCCTAACGAAGAGGAATGCATCATTAAGCTACAAACTCTAGTTTAAGATGGCCACTACACGAGT
>NW_013665912.1:75303-83560 GCF_000517525.1 Limulus polyphemus
GTCGAGCGCCTTATCCACCTGGCCATGCCGGGCACACCACTACACGAATATCAAGTCAAAACCAACAGCTAATACGGAGAAAAAGATTAATTAACTCATTCAGAAACATCGAAAAGAACCTGGAACAGAAATAACTAACAGTACACCACATCTCTGGAATGTCTGAAGTTTACGAACAAGGCTACCGTGTACGCCCTATAGTTAAATGCGGATACCTAGGAGGCTAGATATGTTGTAAATATATTATGACCATTAATCAGTAAAACTTCCCCAAATGTTAAGATCTCAGTCCACATTGTGGAGATTATGAAAGCTACTATGATAACCTCGCAAGAAACAATAATCAACTTGAAAGTATCCAGTCTATTCACTAACTTACCAGCCCTTTAAACTCTACGGCAGATACTAATCAACAACTTGAAGATGATAGAACCCTGAAGGAACGAATCCTAGTGGCAATCTCCACAATAATAGATCTCACAACTTTCTGTACCAATAAAACATACTTCAATATGATTATAAAAACTATCAACAACAAGAGCGTTTAGGGTCACCTCTAACAACATTAATTATACAGTTTATCAGAAAAATATATGTCAAAACGTTTTTCAGAAGCCACATCACACTCACAGTTAGTAAACACCAAACCACCTATGTCCAAATGGAAAGAAGAAAAAAACACCTTTTACAACATCTCTTGTAAATATGAACTACAGTAGAATGGGGAAAGAAAAAGAACGATAAAAGTAAAAAATTGATAGTCCATCATGTCAGAAAAGAAAACCATACAGTAAAATGAAATAATAGGAAAATAATGGGATATGAACCATACACGAGAAATATGAAGATAAAATAAGCAATCTACATCCTCCTAACTCATAATATATTCAATCAACCTGACATAAAAAGTCAGAAAAATCTGGATATCCCTATTGAAACATTTCAAACAGTTAGTATTCAAGTCCTACTGGAAACCACAAACGAGTTGATAGCACACTAGCCTTTCTTAGAAAGAGACTCAGGATTGAGTCCCTGCATCTAACATCACAAATATTCCTTCTCATGACTTCCCTCAAGACCCCAGCAAATCAGTTATTAAAAAGTAGAATATAATCTAATTAGCAATTTGTATATATTTAAGAAATAGGTATTTAATAATTTGACTTAAGTAATCGTATGATTACTAACCACGACAAAAGAGCATCAACGACATCCTTATTCGTCACACTAAAAGGCCTCGGGCCCATATTTACTAACAATTGTTTTGCAATTCTGTCGATGAAACAATATTAAACTGGTGTTAATAACCTACACCTAACAAACGTAATGTCCTGCTATATTTCTTGGGCCAAAATACATTTTATTATATTAATTGCTTGTTTTATTTCTTGACATAAATTTATAGCATAGTGAGATCTCAAATTTTAAATTCAATATCTGATGTGCACCAATAACAAAAAGATTACGTAATCTGAGGGTACACAAAAGCAAATAAATGCCCTGTTTCTCAGACAGTTGCTTTTATTTACACTTTATACCTATGTGCAATAACTAATCTACTTTTTTACTTATTCAAATACAAAGAGCAAACATTTAAGAAATGACTTACTGCCGAAAGAATAAGACCGGTAACTCCACTGTTATCCGCTATATCAACATCAATCGAGTTTTTAAGAAACAGTGATCTGACTCTATGTATATTGCCTTCAGATGCTGCAAGTAGGAAAGTTTTGCAACTGTTTTCTACCAGGCCTGGTTTACCGAAACCTCGTCGGCATCCTTTAAGAACCTGACTCACATTAAAGCCCACCAAATCCTGGAAACCGAAATGAAAAAAAAAAAGAAATAACTTATAATGTTTTCAAAAAATATTATCTTTCTTTACATTTTCAACAAATATTAACGTCAAGCATGATCTTTCACAAAAACTTTTGTATTTCATACTTCCTTTGCTTAAACAAAATTCTTTGTCAAGACTGACATGCGGCGGAGGATTGATGTTAGTTGTACACTGACTAGCCATATCATTAGGACCTCAGTTCATAACCAGTTAGACCATCTTTTGCTGAAAAAATAATTTGGACTGGGCATGGTATAACCTCCATAAAATGCTTAAATATGCATTGTTTTATTGCATCTCATTCGTTGAGAAGTATGGTCTTTAATTGGTTCTCAATGTTAGCAGAGGATTTAGCGAATGCGAGGCTTAAGCTCATCCCAAAGGCGCTCAATTAGGTTTAGACCCAGCGTCTATGCTATCCAATAAACATCATTTTACAGTCAGTTTTATTTTTAATTAAACCGACACCAAAGAAAACTTGGCTTAAATTATTCTGGGTTTGTATAATAGGCATTTATTAGGTGAACTATTATACTAAACCACCATACCATAGCATTAAAATACGAAAGTCAGATTATCATTTGTATTTTTCAGAGAATAAAAACAAGACTTTATCACAGAAAAAATTTACATAATTAACACAGCTGTATAACTGATTCGAGAATAAACCTATTGCAATTCGAAATATCAGAAACTTAGGTTGTTATTAAATTATATCTTCAATTTTATTAATTCGTTCACATTTAAAAATTGTATATTTTCATTATAATTAGTTTGCAAAAGTATTTTTCATCTACTAAAATTTATTTTTTGTAGTTACTGGAAATTTTTTGATCACTTGTACTCAAAATAATACGCAATGTTGGTTTAAAGTATCAAAAGAACTGCATATTAACACCCTTCAAGTGACTCAGTGGTAAGCTAGAAGGCGTATACGCAAACAAATTGGGGTTCGATACCCGTGGTGGGCACAGCGCAGACAGCCCATTATGTAGCTTTGTGTTTAACCACAAATAAAGCATGTGAACAGCCCCAAATATTTATGTTTCATCCATCAGAATTTTCTTCTTGTCTCATTAAAAATAACTGTTATATTTCAAAATTTTTGTAATTATACATCAAACTTTCTGTGAATTTAACACGCTCCAAACTAACGTTCTTAAAATTCTTAGAACTTCAAAAAGAAATATATACAAAAATGCTTTATCGTTTTCTCCCCCACAAAAAAAAAAAATTACAGCACATCCCTCCATCCTTTAGAGAATATGGTAGCATCTCGTTCTTCCAGAAATATTAAATGTTGCCCTCTGAAATACTGATTGTTTCTCAATCATTCAAGTTTTAAATATTTAACAAAATATAACAGATATGCCTGTATTAATCTACATGTGTTAAAATATAAAAATGTCAACAGTAGCAGTAATTTAAATGTACAAGAACCCAAAAATTTGATTGAGAGAATGAGTATGGTTTTTATATGTTTAAATGAAATTGTTTTGATTTATTTTTTTTTCGTATATAAGTACATATGTTTAATCTATCTACTGAGGCTACTAAGCATAAGTACCTATTATGTATTGCTTAAGAACACACGAACATTAAACATGTTTTTTGAGATGAAGTGAAAGGAAAATTTAGTTACGCGAAGTTTTTTTATAGTACTACATGGACTGATCACTTATTTGGGAATCCACCTAACGATCAGGTTGAGCCATCAGTGGCAATGCCCCCCAGTGGCACAGCGGCATGTCTGCGGACTTACAACGCTAGAAACAGGGTTTCGATACCCGTGGTGGGAATAGCACTGATAGCCTATTGTATAGCTTTGTGTGTAACTTCCAACAAACAAAGATAACCATCTTAGAGTAATTACCTCTTGCTCTTTTATATTAGATACAGTAGAGTTTCAAAGTAACGTTTTTTTTTTTACCTCAAATACTTCGTTTCGCAATATAAAACTATGGATAGCAACACAGTTTCGGCTTTCGTTAAATGCTGTTTCGATACCTTGACGATCTGTTTGAAGCTTGTATTTTCTGCCTAGAGGATGCGAATTATAAAATTTTTCTTCGTATACCTCTACCTCAGATGACAATGGTTGATTTTCATCTTGTGTCATAAGACTTAATTTCAAACAGTTAGGTATTTGCTTTTCACTAACATGAGAGTTGCCTCCTTCCCACAATAAGTCAATGCCCTGTGGAAAAATATGTAGTATTTACAATTATCGCATAGTCTGTTAACAGAAATGCAACCAAAGAAGATTCTCCTATAAATATGCAAAACAATACTAACAATAGCTTAAGGTATATAAACATAAATCTCAAGAAAACTAAACTTCTAGTATTAGCGATGTATGACAGTGGTTTTCATAAAATTTAATTAAATATTTTATTCTAGTATAAGTTAGGCTATCAAGGCTAAATGGTCAAATATCTTTTAATGCTTTTAGAAATAAAAATTCGTCAATTCTAATAAGTATATTTGGAGTGAATGTTTAGTGTTTTTCTTATGAACGTATATATGATTACTTTTGTAGGAGTTATTTGTAGTTTTTCCTTCTTTCTAAAATCGGAAATTCTCTGGGCAACTAGTAGCATCTCACGAACAAAGTCTTGATGTATTTCACACGAGCAGAGCCGATAGAGCTTGTTATATTTCCAGATTCCAACTTCTTGAAAGTGATCTGGATAGCTGAACACACCAGGTCCGTAGTACTCTCCATCTTTGAATAGCCCCTATGTTTAGAGAAATATGATTTTACGTTAACCTTAAGAAATTATCTAAGCTAATTTTGAATATCCTTTGTCATTTCATCACTATGAGAAATCACAGCTCATTGGAACCTAAACCATCAGAATCGAAGGCTTATAAACAACCTTTTTCTCCTAAATAATGATTAAACCTAAAATACAAAATAACATTTTTTCTGAAAGAAACTCATGTACAACTAGTCCAAAGATATAATATCATGTTCAATGGGCTATCTGTGCTCTGCCCACTACAGATATCGAAGCCTGGTTTCTAGCGCTGTACGCCCGCAGACATACCGCTGTGTCACTTGGGGGGGGGGGGCACCCATGTTTGGCTTTGAATCGATAAAAGCCAAACGTCCAGCTGATTTAGAATTGAAAAGATAATACATTTTTGGTATTTCCCCCTCTGATGTCTGTTGATGTAGAATAATCTTCAATATTAAATATATATGTTCTTAATAGTTAATAACCATTTATTTCATTAATACCCGTCTAGATGTAATGCACTATGATAAATATATTCACCTGCAATATTACGTATGTTGACCTATTTCTTCATTCACTGGTATTTAGGAATAACAATTTAATATTACAGTATCAGTGATATAGTATTCATTTACGCCAGAACCTCAGTGACCTAACTTAATGGCTACTGTTGATTACTTTAAGACACTTGTTTTTTGGTTACTGTGAAACACCAAGCTACACAATGGGGTATCTGTGTTGTGACCACCTTGGGTATCGAAACTCGATACTTAGCGTCATAAGCCCTCAGACTTTCCGTTGAGCCACTGGGGGAGGTGAGCTTTAATACACGGAAAAGTAGATCTACAAGATGCTATTCATAAAATTCTATGATATTCAGCATATTTGTTCTGGTGTAATTTTCTGATTGACAATTCTCGGGAAGGTTATAAGGTACAAAAATATATTTATTTCAGTGAAAAATGGAGTATTTAACCTTCATATCTTTAACCTAGTTTGGAAGAATTGAATGATAATGTTATAGCAAAACTTCTAACAAACTTGTCACTAACAAATCACTCCTAATATATTTCTAAGTAAAATCTAATGTAGACGGGATGCAAGCCCAAAACTCTGCTAGCCAACAGAAGGTTTGATCAATTAAGCTACAGATATAACTTCATTGGTTATTAAGATGGAATTTAACACGATCCTTGGGATATGCCAGTTAGCTTGTAAAACTCAAAATCTTTTTACTGCTCATATTTTGCTGCAAGTACCGATTTTATGTGGTTTAAATATAGAAATTTTAAAAATAGCACTCTCCTATGAACTTGGAATTTTTCTAAAAAAAAGAAAACTGAGATTAGGATAAATCTGAAGCTGCAACTCTGCTGAGTGGAGAGCTACTTTATCAAACTATGTAACCAGTCCTCGAACGTTTCAATTTACAATTTTATCTTAAATAGTTATTACGGATAGAATTTTTGGAAGGATTCTGGAGCTGTATGTAACTTATTTCATAGGCGGAATTACGAGGAGGCAAGGGGGAGCAATTGCCTCCTCGCGTTTGTTTTCCGTGGGATATAATATACACACAATAATTCAGCTTTGTCCCTCTCTAACCCGCCCACTACTTATTTCATTACTGAAGAAACAGGTAACTTATTTTGTGTTCTATTGGTAGTTATATGGGGCAAAGAAAAGGGGGATGACATCATATGTAATTAATATCCAAATATAAATACTATGCAAACAATAATTAATATTCATCTTTTTATATCAAATTAATGTTTTATTAATTATAGATTAATCAATTAGGTAATTGATATATAAATGATATGTAAATTGAAATAAATTAATTTATGCAAGTAATAATTAATATGCACAATTTAATATCTAATTAGTGTTTTATTAATTAAAGGTTAATTAATTCGATTATTATTATGCCTGTAATAATCAAATTTAATATTAAATTATTTTTTATAACTAATATGCAAGTTCTTGACGTCAGCGGACGTTTTTCGAAGAAATCAGACTGTTTTCGCTCAAAATCTAAGATGTCATTTTGTTATCTATTCTTCCTTCAGAACGTGGCTCCATCTATAGATATCTATCGAAGATATTATATTGCATTTTTTTTTTATTAATGTTCCATTTATTATGATTTATTTGTTAATGACTTCACAAATTTCAAAGATATTATTTTATATTAATTAATTGTTAATTAATATACAAACCCTTGTTTTTCCAAGAAATCAAACGGTTTTTGCTCAAACGTTTGGTTCAGGAAAAGGTTCCATGGAAGATATAATTTAGCGTTTTAATAATGTGACACTTATAATAAGTTGAAAATCAATACACATATGACAAATTATAACGTTAAAGTCAATGAGACTTAATTATATACAAAATTATACATATATTGTGATTGACCTATTTCATAGTTTTCATTTCAATAATTAATCTTTATACATTCTAGAAAGTTTTGATTAATGTTTTACAAATTAAAATGGTTATTTGAACGAGGTAACTGAAGTATCACACTTTTTCACTAACAATTTTCAGTTTTCTAATTACAGTTATTATATTTTTATCTTTTGTTGGTTGTAATATGACAATATAATTGTTTGTCACACTTTATTAAATAATTTATGAAAGTCATACATTATTATATATATATATTGTAGATATATTTTCATTGTACTTATTTTCTCTTATTTTTGTCTCTTTAGGTATTGTCGATCTGACGTCAACATACTTGACCGGTGCTGGCTACAGTTAATTTGAGGAGTTTCTCACCAATGATATTGACCCTTTCATATATTGGACCATTGCTTCTGTAAGCGTGGCCATATACAGAAGTAAATTTATACTACCGTGGTCTATAGCTCTTGTACCTAACAATACATCTAACAACCATAGTCAGATAATTATACTATGGTTAGACTACCTGCAGTAGTCAGAAGGGTTTAATATCTAACATGCCTTTAACGGTGGTGTACGTTACGATCCTGAAGCTCAGTGAGTGTAGGGGGTGGGGTATAAGGTCGTTTCGATCTAGGAACATGATTTTAAATGCATGAAATCCACTTATACCTGATACAAATTTAATTAATTTTCTTAAGGACCACACAGTAGTTCCTCTCCTAGATATACGGGACAGTCACTAGGGTAGGAGAGTCAATGCTACGGGACTTTTGTACGATGTGAAGGAGGGTAAACAGATCAAGTAGGATGACTTTATGGCTCTATATCCATGGACGAATAAGTACTGTGAGTATCAAGTTGGGTATCCCGTAACCATTACAACACATTTTTCAGATGTACATAATTAATTCAGTTTCATTAAGTGTAAAATCCTAGCCACGAGGAAACTCTGCCATTCTGTTTTACCTCTGAGAAATAACTGTAAATTAACTTCCCTCTCTGTAACACATGTATCGATTTAAGATTATTCTCCCCATGTCATCATACCGATGATGAGAGAGCGTTTATTGACACATGGGTTACTGAAGAGGTGAAAAAAATCAGTCTAGTGTGGCTATTATGTTATAAAAATATACGAAGTTTATCATTTCCTAGAAAGATCCACCCAACTTTTTAAAATCTGCATAGACACATTTCTGAAAATTAAACAGAAAAGTTCAGGGTGGCCCTCTCACGTGTTACGTCAGAGACAATACAGTATTGTTAC
>NW_013665912.1:83570-86779 GCF_000517525.1 Limulus polyphemus
AACGAACGAACGTTAACTACAACAATACGTCTCTCTCTGACTGCAGTTCAATTACTCACTATCTATCTACACACACATTATATTACCCTCGTGTCACGTTTTCCCCTCTTATATATACCTGCCTACCCCATCTAGCAAACACTAGAGCATTCATGAAGAAACAAGATAGTTCTAGAACCATGGCGTCACAGTGGTCATGTGACTCGCTGACGCAACAGTATTATACTGTGCAGTATGGAAGGAGTGTAAATGACCCTCGAAAACATATATTTTAATCCAAGTGAAGGTCAGTTGCCAAACTTTGTCTTAACTCTTTCTGGGGTCGTTGGGGTATGTCTGAGGACAGATCACAACTGACTTCCTTAACATCTGTTAAAGAGTATAGATTCTAATAGATGTTACGAAATTATTGCTCTTCTTTGGAAACACAAACATAAGTATCTGCCCCAGGAAGATCAAACAAATATTATTCTGGCGGCTTTCACCACTTCTCACGCTCGTCTTAAATTATATCACGCACGAGAGACGTTAGGTTAGTTACGATACTGATAGTGTAGTTTACATTTCAGATGAAACTAACCTTCTTCCTCTAGGTGATTATCTCGGGGAATTTACAGACAAGCTTGGTGGACATTAAATCACATCATGGGTCACTGATGGTCCCAAAAATTGTGGCTACTTAAGCAATGATGGAAAGTCCTGTTGTAAAACGAGAATGTTTTCTCTAAATAATCAGTTTTATTAACAGTGAGAAACTAAATTTCTGTTAAATGAAGAGTTTGATATTACTTATTTTTAGTCATTTTCAGTAGACTATCCCAATATCTAACTAAAGGAGAATTTGTCGGGATTCGAAAATACGATCTATTTATAACAAATCGGAAACCAAAGTTTACCATAAAGTAAATACCAAGCTATTCATTTTAATACCATTCCACACGGTTATTAATTTATTTGTTTGACATAAATATAGATGACATATAAAAATCCCGACCCCGTTGTTGAAAGCACGGGTCCCAAAAAGTTTGGGAGCCAGAGCGATCATTGAAGATAGCATATATTCACTACTTCGCAAGTAAGATAGTCAAGAAAATTGAAAATGAGAAAACTAACTATTATTTGAACGGAGAGCAATCACATTTGCCTGGAAACACAATTGGTGGGACAGTGTGGTCATCGAAGATAGCTGAAAGATGGTAAGTAGAAAACTGAAAATTGTCAGTGAAAAAGTGTAATACTTGACATGCTTCGTTCAAATCATCATTTTAATCTGCAAGGATTTCTAGGATGTATAAAGATTAATTATTGAAATGATAACTATTAAATAGGTCAGTCACAATAATTGTATATATATTTTTGCATAATTAACTTTCATTGACTAACTTTATCATTTGTCATATGTGTATTGTTTTTCAGCTTGTAATAGATGTCACATTATTGAAATACAAAAGTATATCTTCCATGGAGCCACGATCTGAACCAAAGGTTTCAGTGAAAACAGTCTGATTTCTTGAAAAAACATCCGTTGATATCAAGGACTTGCATATTAATTAGTAAAAAATAAGTTGATATTAAATTTGATTATTACTGGCATATTAATTATCAAATTAATTATCCTTTAATTAACAAAACATTAGTTAGATATTAAAATGTGAATATTTACTATCACTTGCATATTGATTAATTTCAGTTTGCACTTCATTTACATATTAATCATCTAATTAATTTACTTTTAAGTAATCAAACATTAATTAGATATTAAGATGTGAATATTAGTCATCATTTACATATAAATTAATTTCAATTTTCATATCATTTGGATATCAACATTCTAATTAATTGACTTTTAATTAATAAAACATTAATTAGATATTAAGACGTGATTATTAACTTATTATTTGCATATCAATTACATATTAATCATTTAATTAATTGACCTTTAATTAATAAAACATTAATTAGATATTAAAAAGTGATTATCAATTATTATTTGCATATTAATTTTCATATCACATTAGACATGATCTCATCTCCCTTTTCTTTCCCCCACTTCCGCCAGTATAGTGACGTCATAAATACACCTGTTTTTCATTTTCTAAACCCAAAATGCCTTTGTGCGTACAACAGTGACATTTTATAACATGTCTCGATAAAAGTTTCAATAAGATTCCTTATATTATATTGGGTTATATTGCATTTAATTATTTCTTGATAAATAAGTCATATTCATAATATTAGGCCTCATGTGAGATTGCGATGAAATGAATGGGAAATTATACGTCTATTGATCCTACATATTTTGTAAAAAACTCAATAAATACTTTCCGGGATAGAATAACATAAAGGTTTAACTCTGTAATTTGTATCAAAAATTGGTGTCTACCTTGTCTTCTATGAAGCCAAAAAAATAATAAAGTCTGTGACTGTCTCTTTCAGAACTTACTTGGAATTTGGAACCATTCTGAAAACAGAGAGTTCCATAACCCTCCTTAGAGTCCATGTAGAACATTCCTTCGTAAGTACTGTCATCTGCCCAATTGTACCTTCCGTAACCATGAAGACACCCTCGAAAAAGTGTTCCTTCATATGTCTAGAAGATGTAATAGCATATATATAAAGTACATATGTGTAAATCGAATTTTTAGCCACCTTTATGTACACAGCATTACAGTGATAGTCGACAATTGCTATTGACAAAGTCCATATTGATTAAACGCATATGTTTGAAGACAGTGGCGGATCTAGGATTGTGGAAAGGGGGGGGGGTCGCCTGGATGGGCGCCATATAATTTCGGTATACATCATTTATATCGATGCAGCAAGATGATACATCAAACCTAAATATAATATTGTTGGCTAACAACGAGTAATGGTAAGTTGAGGCCTCATGTGAGATTGCGACGAAATAAAAGATAAAAATTAATGGGAAATTATACGTCTATTGATCCTACATATTTCGTAAAAAAACTCAATAATTACTTGCTGGGATAGAATAACATCAAGTGACTGCAAATTCACAATGTACCTACCTGGTAGGCAGATGCTACTGAGATGTTACCATGTATATATAACAAATTATATAAATTATATATCAGTTTAACAGAACCGATATATATCTATTGGCCGGCGATGGCCAGGTGGTTAGGGTGATCGACTCGCAATCTGTGGGTCGCGGGTTCGAATCCTCGTCACACCAAACATGCTCGCCC
>NW_013665912.1:87779-90556 GCF_000517525.1 Limulus polyphemus
CAGTGGCTTAGTAATGGGGAAAAGGCCCAACCACAACCGAAAATGGAACTTCATGCGAAGAAGGTTCTTCTTTCTATCTGGTGGGATTGCAAAGGAATTATTCATTTGAGTTGCTGCCAACTAATGAGACAATCAATGCTCAAGTCTATTGTCAGCAATTAGAGCGTTTGAACGCGGCTTTAAAGAACAAAAAGACCTGTTTAGTGAATCGAAGAGGAGTGGTGTTTCATCAGGACAATGCACGACCCCACACTGCAAAAATCACATCCCAGAAGATTGAAGAACTTGGTTGGGAGAAAATTCATCATCCGCCTTATTCTCCCGACCTTGCTCCTTCAGACTACCATTTGTTCCGTAGTTTACTGAATCATTTGGATGGATTAACTCACACAAGCCATGAGGAGGTCGAAACTGACATTTCAGAGTTCTTCTCTTCGAAACCGAAAGAGTTTTTTAGTAGTGGGATTAAAAAGCTTGTAAGTAGATGGAAAGAAGTCATAGATAATCATTAAAACTACATTGATGATTAAATTTCAATAAAATGTAAGATTTGATCACTCGTTTTCTTTATTTAAAATCCGGACAGAACTTATAGGATGACCTGATATATGAGTCGTGATAGGAAATCTTCTGTATATGCGATGTTAACGAAAGGAAAAGTGCAAACTGCAAAACATATACAATATACATAGTATCCAAATGAATCATTTATTGACACAATACAAATAAAATAGACTAAATAATTAAAAACACCTGAAACTTTGTAAACAATTCCTCTTCATCAATCGTATGTCAAAAAAAAAGCTAAGAGTAGCAATTACGTAAGGCTTACAAAACAATTCTGACCTTACTAGTGCTCGTTATAGCAAATTTATCTAAAAACTCATCTGCTGTAACTTTAATGTATTTGAGAGTAGCCAATAAAGCAAATCTAGTTAATCTATTGTCACTCAGCTACCTTCCAGATTTCAGAGAATCGTTCTGACACGCTTTCGCGTTTTCACTTAAGGAGATCTAACTCGACATAATTACATGCAAGAATTGTGTACAAGTCTTGTTGAACTGCCTGGAGCTGAAGTGAAAGTTGTTCAGTTACTGATAATGTCTCTTTCAAACCATAAGATGCAACTACGAATTCTGGCTCGCTGATGGCTTGTAGAAGAATTTCAGCCTTCGTACAAACCACGATATCTGAAAGACTTGAGCAAAATTTCAATGTGCAGTTGATTCCAGGCAATTGCTGACAGAAGGGGTTAAGACGCTATCATTCCATTTAGCCCATCTTGTTTGACAGAATGTTTTCAAAAGACGCATTTTTGTATCCATCAAATTTAACATATCTGTTAGCTTGTTTAAAATACCAACTCTTTTTTGGCAAGTGGTTGATGAAATTAATAACTCCAAATAATACGCCAATGCATTTCGTAAAGCGGGTATAAAGCAAGCAGCAACCAACGTAAGGTTGAGACAATGACTAGCACAATGCATATATAACGCAGATGGATGATGTTGGTTTTTTTTTTTTTTTGGTTGATGACAGTCTGAACACCTCGAAACTGTCCTCTCATTGCTGCTAATCCTACCAGACCTTCCATGTTGATTCCATGACTATTTCAAAACTTCTTTATTGACTCAGCTAAAGATTCACAACAACAAACCCTAAGAAGTGTTTTCGTATTATTTCATCAAAGATGTATCGTACACAAATACTTAGTTGTTCCTACTTTGAAACATCGGTCATTTCGTCTGCTAACATCGAGAAAAAACGAGCTTCAGACAATCTATCACATATTTTCCGCACCTAACAGAGCCAGCACATTTTATCAAGATATTTTGGGTAATCTTACTTATATAAGTTGCTTTCCTCCCAGTTGTCCACACTTATAGACAAACAATATATGATCTGACATTAACATATGTCTGGAGCTATTTGAAAGTTACATTTTTATTGCATATTATCCTACATCGAACCAGTTGTATTAGTTTAATTCCGTATTCCCGTATTACGTCTAAAATGTTTTTAGGTCTTTACAATTTTTTACAAGGCATGGTATAAAGTTTATTGACAGATTTATTGAAAATCACCAGTAATTCTCTAGAGCAAACATGAACATAAATTATTTGATTTTAAAACACTAAAATTATTGGCCTGTAGCTAGGAGAGGCAGGAAATATTTTTTATTGAAATTAGTTATTGTTAAAAAAGGGTGCACTTTACAGCGTAAGAGCGCAAAATTATGAAAAGAGCCCCCCCCCCCGAATCCCCTAGTGTTTGAAGTCCTCGATAGTACACTTAAATACAGTCACAGACGTAATTTTTAAAATATGACGGTCTGTATTTTAAGTAGTTTACTAAACTATTATCGACTGTTCCTTTGCTGTGAATTACAAATATATGTATGCTACAGAAAAAAAAAATTCTTTCAAACTTTTGGTATAGTTGCTTATCACTTGATTGTTTCAACTATCAATCTCATCAAGTACGTCGATGCCAACTGTAAGAGAAGAGGCGTCGAAGTCCAAGTTAGAGAGTAGTGTAACCATTTAATACCGAAATAATTCACTTACATTCTTATTTTCTTTAGTCTTGAAATAATCTAATACCGAATAAAAATTGTGCACATATATACACCTGGGCAATCCTGAAAAATATTTGGGGGTGCTTAACTTTTTTTTATTGAAAATAAGGTTTAATTTTCATGATGTTGAGCAATGTTCATAATTTCAAACATAATTAAAAGGATGTGAGCGTTCAGGTGTGACATTTAAATCAGGCG
>NW_013665912.1:91556-105743 GCF_000517525.1 Limulus polyphemus
TTGTGCCCAATAATGCATAATTTCATTTGATAAACACGTTTAGATTGAATGGTAATTTATAATCAGTCACAAGAACGTCGAATCTGAATCACTTGAAAAAAACACGGGGGTGCTTAACTTTTTTCCAGGTGTATATATATGTATATATCAACAACTTTTAATAAAACTGTTTTCAGAAAAGGTAGATATTGGCTTTTTCTGTTATAATTATAAAAGTTGAAAACGTTTTTAGCTAAAAACGTATTTTAAGCCATTTATTGCGAATTTTATTCATATCGTGTTTGGGATACTTGAGCAAAGCTATATAAGGATTATTTGTACTAGTTCTTTTTTTTTCTTCTAATAATGAACTGACAGATTAGAGGGAAAGCAATTAGTCAACAACAAGAACCATCGACAACTTTCGGGCTATTCTGTTCGAATAATGAGATTTAACCGTCACTTTTATCACCCACGAACGCAAAAAGCGAAACCCGATTTTGTGGCAACAGGAAACGAGTCATAAACACTTGGATTCAAATTCCAGCTAGCTGACCACTGATACACACTATTTAAAAAACAAAACAGAACTACGTTGTTTATACTGTTACTCAAAATCATTAACTAGAATACAATCTGATTATTTATTAACCATTGCATGGCGTCTATATTCAGTGCTAAGTGTTGAAGTAGAAATGTTCCAAACATGTTTAATAAACTCATCATTTATGAAACAACATGGTGATCCTTCACATCGAAGAGAAAGAAAATTTTAATGTAATGTTTTATCTCTAATGAGGATTTACCAGGTATACTTAAGTCCAACAGAAATTATTATAAATTAACAATTTTGATCAAAGAATTCGGGCAAATAAAACTGAAACACACAAAGAAAAAATATGGTGATTTGTAAAGGGGATTATCAAATGATCACTGGAATATTAAGACCCCTTTTAATTTACTTTCCTATACGAAAACAAATTACAAATAATTTTTTGAAATTGGAGATCATTGTGAACAGTCTTTCTTTTTTGATAGATAATTAATATAATATCATAAAAACAGCCCAAGAAGGTAGGTTTGAAGTGTGAGATTGTGAGGCTTGTTGGTGAATACATGTGGCGAACCTTTAAATGTTAACTTACATAGTTTCAGGTGGTGTCACGAACCACTTTTTAAGTGAGAGCTGACTAAAAAGCTTCATAACTAGTTTTTATGAAATACTTAAATCTTCTTGTCAATAGTTTGATAATGTTAATAGTTAGTTCAAACCAAGCTAGGTAAATATAACATAGTCCGGTTTTCAAAAAAGAATGCATTGGTTTGGCCACCTGAAACAAAAAAAAATTAAATCCCTAGGTTTAAACTTGAAACCTCTTTAGGTATTTCTGTATAATTATTGTCATTTTATTTACTGGATAGACTTAACAGCATATTTATTTGATTAAAGCTTGAAAATCTAATTATTATAAAAAGATGTGAAATGTTGAATAGACACTGACTAGTGATACTTGATAGTGGCATGTTTTTTGGATTACAACCTCTATAAATGATTCCTCTTTTCTATTCAGCCAGATTTATATCTTACTAATTCAGAGACGTAATTGGCCAAGTCAAAGGTAAATTCATTATTCAAATAACAACCAACTTGAGAATATTTCCTGTGAACTATATACTATCAAACAGGGAATAGTTTGCTTCATTATTCCCGACTAAACCCTGTAAATACCCTGTGGACATAACACACATGATCTTGAGAGGCTACTTGAATTTCTTCTGTAAGTAGCTCTCCTTCGGCTCAGCGATAAGCATGAGGAATTATTAAATCTAAAATTCAAGGTTCGATCTTTGCAGTGGGTAAAACGTGTGCAGCTTTGCAGTTAAAACAAACAAACTTCTAAAATGCTATTATGCCGACATATTTCGAAAAGATAATTGTAAGACTCTCTAAACAAGAAAAAATAGTATTGAATCTTTAAATTGAAATGAAAAAACCTTCCAAAAAACTCAGTAAAATGAGAGAAGATTATTAAGTATGTTTTCAGCAATTTCTACATAACTGAGAATTCATATAAAAGTTACATTTAAAGTTTAGTGGAAGATGTAATCTTCAAGAATATAATTGTAATCTCACCTCTCCATTCGACCACATTAACTTCTCTGGTACATTATTATCTTCCTCTTCAGTCTTGTGATTGTTGACAGATTGTGATGCTTGTGTTTCATTTTTTCCTCCTGTAGACGATTTGTTTGTAATGGAAGTTGTACTCATAACTTTAGAAAAAAGAAGATAATATAATAATAAAGATAACAGCAGTTATGAAATTTTGAAACTATCAACATGCTAACTTTACGTATGTCCAGATTTTAGTGAATCAAAATTTAAAATTTATAAAAGTTCTGTTGTGGCTGCTGTGACAAATAAATCTATAGTGAAGCCTTTAGTAATTTTAAGTCATAAGTTAGCATATTATTATTATAGTACTTTAATTCTTGGAATACAAATGGTAAAACATCCATTTGCACTCAATATTAGAAACATCAGACTCTGAATGAAACATCTAATTACACCATGTTATGGAAAAATGTACAAAAGTATTCCATGAGAGTCTTGCGAAGGAAAACACCCATCACAAAAATAAACCCGATACCTTAATTTGTGAGTTTTTTTTTGTGTTTGTTTAATGTCGTCAAAATGAACACTGACAACAAATTATAAAAATTAATGTAAAAATTATTCTAGGGTAGTTATACAAATCAAAACACAAAATACAGTGCTCTACAAATATACCCCATGTTTGGCATCGTAACTTTGAAAAAATAGTCATGTACAAGAGAAAGCAAATCAATTCTAAGTCATACAAATTATACAATTGAACACGATTTATTCTCCAATACTTCAAGAACAAAAGGGGGGACTAAATGCTAATTGCTCGACTGACAGAGCGGACTATTGGATTATGACAGAGTAACAGAAGAAATAAGTTTAATTTAAAGGTTAAGTAAAATTAACTCACATGATTATCAGAAGAGGTGGATAAAATATCAAGACATGGACAAACCTTCAACAGCAGAATAGAAAGTAGTCCTCAAAGGTAAAAATGAATCGATTGAAAGTGCAAAAATATTCAATCACGAAGTACATTCTACCTGCATCTAACTAATCATAAGACAGAAACCAAAGAAGAGAAGTATGCCTGTTCCATGTGACAGTTTCCATGGTATTTCCTCCCATACAAGGTCTAGTTGGACTTAATGCAACTATCCCATAAAACAGCAGAAGAGTTCTTTTACTGGTTAAGCTACAAAAATTAACATCTTGGGCTAAATTTTGCACACAAGTGTTCAAAAACGTATAACTTAAAAATATTTCAGAATTTTATACGTAAGAAATACACACTATAGAAGAGTAAGGTTTGTAATATTTACATACTACAACTATCCAAGTCACAGACACCAACTGTAAAGAATCCGACCCCTATAAAACCAGACACTTTCTAATTTTTAGCATGACCCTCCCACCTTTCACAGGGCCAATCCATCCAAATTAAGAAATGGTGATCTGGTGATATGCAGGCATATCATATGTTTTCTACCTGTTTATATATATGGTAATTTCATTGTTTGTTGTTGTTTTTTATTTTCGTTTATTTAGTTTTTATGTAGCTTTAGTCTAAACACGTGGTATAGAAAGTTGGGGTGCGATATTCTATTAAGCTTTTTGTGGTAAGGGGACGCGAGCATTGGCTTTGCATATCCACTGTCCAGCACGCTAATTATTAGATTAAGCTAAATTTGTTCTCTGAATCAGAAGAAGCATTAAGTATTTTAAACTTTAAAAATGCTTGAAATATCATAACACCACCACCACAAAGCGTGGATTTTAATAGTAATAATATAAAACACGTGTAATTACAAAAATAAAGGTCCTTTAGGTTTAACTTAATTTTAATATAATTTTCTTTGCTTGAATTTTGGAGTTAGTCATTTTCTCACTTGTGACTATCAAGCTGTGACTATTATTGTAATTCACAAAATAAAAGCATTTTAATTAAGTAATAATATGTTTGTTTGTGTTTGCTTATTTGTAGTCAAGCACAAAGCAACACAATGGGCTATCTGTGCTGTCCCCACCATGGGTATCGAAACCCGGTTTTTAGCGTTATAAGTCACCAGACTTACCGATTTTGCATACGTCATCCTTTAATGAACCAATACAGATTATTAATTATTATTAAGCAGAGCGTGTGTATACAGGGCTAGTGTTTTGACTACACTTTTTTCTGTTGAATACCACTGTCAACGAAACGTTTTTATCAGTTATCAAGCCAGTTGAGCAAAAATACCAAAGGATCTAGTTCTAGTCCTATTCTGAATTTTCTATTGTCCTCAGTGACATGAAGTAATGTTTTTTTCAGCTTCAGTTTAGACACCATGTAAGCTAATATCTAATTTATGACTAATATTTACAGTACTTAAAATAAGACTACAAGGATTCAGAGAGCAGACTGTAATATTCATTTAATAAAATGTTCTGCGTGTGATTTCAGTTACTTCTATAATCTATATACTTTTCTATGGTAACTGTTTTTTGATGTTCACTTCATGGCATTTATCGCGGGAGCTATTCATCATTACCAAAATAAAAGTAACGGATAATAATATTTCGAGTTCCAATTTAGTGCATAAAGTGATAAATTCATGTATTTGATAGGGAAATAGGATTTGAAATTTTCATATATGCTTTAAATTATTTTCTTATATAGTATTTGAACCTTAAAGCATCGTTTCCCAAGGGGACATAAATAATCTCTTGGGAGCGCGAGCGATTGAGGTAGAATCAATAGTGCAATAATGCAAAATTAAGCCTTTTCATATATTTTTATTAATTTTATTAATTATTATTAACTACACAACATATAGTATTTTAATGTGCATCCGTGTATTATATCTCGTCACTTAACTCACTTTTTCAATCATTTAAAAACAAAAGTGGCGAAAAAAATAAATCTATTAAAGGGCGGACATGAATGACAAAAGCTTGGGAAACGCTACCTTAAAGAATAAGGGTATACCATTAATCTTATTATTGTTAGTGTTATATTACAGTAGAATATAGGTTTGTTCCAAGAAAATGCAGTGTTTATCATTCAAGATATATGTTTTAAGTTGTTTGGTGCGACAGATAGGTTTGCCAATATATGTATAAATATATAACAACTTTACTAACTTTATTTCTTACGAGTCCCCCAATGGCTCAGTAATATGTTAACAGATTTACAATGCTAAAATCTAAGGTTTCATTCCCAGTGGTCAGCATATCGTGTAGCTTTGCGCTATACGAAAAATAAAATAATACATCAAAAATTGACACATTTGGTCGTTTAGCTCAATGGACCTGATAAGCTCTGGACCATAAAAACCTATCGACAACAACTTGTAGCAGATTGTTGGAAACTTAGTTTTTAGTAGTATATATAGTCATGTAATTGTATGGGCGTGTTGGACTAAGGATTCTTCTACAGTAGGTGTTTGTGACTTATTGGCGATAAATTTGACAATAACAAACAGCAGGCACTCCACTTGTTTAAAATAATATATATATATATATTCAAAACAAGTTAAACGTATGTACAAAATTATTTACACTATGGGGATCATAGTTGTATCTTAAGTACTGTACAGTCTCTCTTCTTGTCAAAAGTCCACTTAGGCCTATTCAATTGCTTTACAATTCAGTTGACAAGCCGAATTTCTTTTTTCCGAATTCTCTATTTTTATCGCAATAGTATCCGTGTACAATTCACCTACGCTGTCATGTGAGTTACCGCATTTGCATCCTGAACTTTAAATAATCGTCTTCTTTTCGTACTTCCAATAATCGTCTGCCTTTTGTCAAAGTCCAAACAGACGAGTTCAATTAGTTTAGAACACCCTTTGACAAGACAAATTATTCTCCTTATCTCTTTCAAACTGTTAATCTCACTTTAACATATCAACCGTTAGGCCATTCACTTCCATGACGGTTAACTTTACGTTTTCTAACTTTTCTCTGACTGAAGTTCTCTTTCACGTTACTTTACTTTTACTCTCTTTCCACTCGTCTGGTTGCAGCTATTTATACGTCTAGCACTTAGGCCTTCTAGAAATCTACATAGCCTCGACATCAATGAATTACAAACACAAAATAAATTAATTAATAATGCTACCTACACTAAATAGCATTTTATATTTGACACACATAATGACTGGAGGAATCGCTATTAACATATTTTTCAACTGCAACCAGCGTTATACCACCCAAGGCTGAAGTATTTAAAAGGACATAGCCTAATAACAACAGCTTTGTTGTTAAGCGCCATTTAACTTGGAGAAGTCACGAGCTCACAGAAACCCTGGATATTTTTTGCGTGTAGATCTAATACGTTACATGTCTCTTTTTTTTTTGGCAACTAGATCTAAACACATTTATATTATGTACATTTTAAACCCAATTTTATGTATTTTACTCGTGAAAAGTGTTTTGTATATTACACTTCATATTTAGGAAGGCCAACGCGATTTCTAATAAGAACAAAGCATTAATAATATGTTAAGTATTTTTGTTATTTACCGTCCCCGAGGTGTGTGCGGGGGAGGGGAGCACGCATTCATTGAACAGTTCTGTATCCAGCCCATCTGAGAAATAGTATTTTAAGTTCTCTATAGTGTGGCTTCCACTGCCTCCAAAACTAACTTTTTGCTAGCCTTATACCTCTCCCTTTCCTACAAAATAAACGAAACCTATAAACATCACCGCAAAAACAAATGGATACTTGGTAGTAGTTTAGGCTGGAAACCAAAGTTGTTCCAGTGAGTTGACATGCTCCGTTTGTGCTGTAATTTCTGTCGTGCTGACCATTCATGCTTTTGGCAAGAAATCTGCACGGACTCCCTCACAAATATTAGAAGACAAAATTATTTTCACATCCTATGATTAAAATACTATTAACTTATTCTCCTGTGATAATTTAACTGGTGTTGACTAATAATCAGGTATACACTAGATGTCGACAACGTTAATTGGCCAAATGGTTAGTGATTTATAGTTGGCCTTAATATTAGGTCGTCAAGAACTTAATGTCTCTTTTCTTTAGATGAAAAAACCCGAATAACTTATATATCAAAACAAAACATTTAGTAAATGAAATAGTTTCCATTCTTATTGATGATGCTTTTCCATCTTACAATCAGGATCTTAATGCCCTGATTAAAGAAATCACTTGGCTTTGAAGCAAAAACATATTGAGACAATTGAGTCAAGCGCGGTAGTGACCGTGAGTAAAGTGCGTGAATCGTTGTGAATTATAGCGTATGTTCAAGTTAAAGTAACTGAGGAAGTTAAGTGTATTGCAAAGTTGTATTGAGAAAGAATAAACTACTTTTATTTAAGAAAGGACTTGTATCGCTAAAGTTTCATCCGAAATTAACAAACGACCAGATACGCACCAATACATTGATTCTGGCTTAACATAGACTTATACCTTAAGTTGGAGTGTATGTAAATTATGTACATTTATAAAAGGTTTTAAATGTATAAAATTATATAGATTATAGATTACCTAGTGTTTCTGAATGCTAATGACCGATAAACTTTCCGTAATATCTAGAAAAAATATTACATTACACTTACACTGGACAATCACTTGGACACTGTAACTTGTAAACACTCATAAAGATTTCCAATTAAGACAAATGCTGTGATATTTGCACAAACTTTTTGGTTATGTAAGCATAAAATACCAATATAAAAATTACACGACTGTAATATCAGACTCATTTTTCTGGCTAAGAAAGTAAAAACAAAAAATTAATTGGTAATGATACCAATAACAATGTGTACCTTATAAAATATCAACAAACGTTAGTTCCCGAATGATGCAAACTTTTAGCTTTAACTCGTACTTATGAAGATAACTGTCAGTGGTAGTAGGCCTACTGGGTCGAGTAGATGTATCACGTCAGATCTAAAGTAAAGGCTAAAGTCATGGTGTTTAAATAGTAAATTTCTGCCCTATCCATTATTTATTAATATACTAACGAAATCCTCAGTATTTAAGTATGAATAATTTGATCAAACTCAAAGTGAAGATTGCATTATTGGGACTAAAAGTAAAATCCAAAGGCCTAACATTTCCTTCACCTTGCCCTGGTTATGTAGTATTGTGCAAAATAAACGAGGTAAGAAATCTAGTATTTTAAATGTAAATATTCTTTCTATGAAAAATTCAACAAACTCATTTATTACCTTTATAAATCAAATTTGAACTATTGTAACTCAATATAGCCCTAGGTGAAACGGGTACTCCACCTTGTTGTGAAAAATGAAGCTATATATATATATATGTGTGTGTGTGTGTGTGTGTGTTAAAGATTTCTTTTTTTTTTTTTCACCAGGGGTGAAATTTAAAAGAGAATATGTGACGTGGAGGCATAATATATTCTTTGATTGGCCGTACCCTCTACTGTGAACTGCAGTTTTGTCTATTCAATGCTCATCAGCACAGTTTGGGTCAGCAAACGTCACCGTTTTACAGAAAATAACTCTTAAATATATATATATATATATAATCATTAAACAGTTGGTTCCCTGTATAATATAGAATAATAGATTCGACGAAATGTCATAATATTATTCACATACCTAAATTAATTTAGTTTACTATATGGTAAAGTAAAACGGACTCAAAAAACCCTAGAAACTATTTTCAATTAAAAGGAATTTAGCGGTACGTTAGTGTCAGCCGATACTAAAATCAACAACTGCAAGTAAAACATAGTTAAAAGTGCGTTTTGTCGATTACCATTGACGCATAATATTTTTGTTTTAAGGATGTAATAAAATAATAATTTTGTGAGCAAAAATTAATTATATCAGTAATATATGTGTGATATAATATCATGAAAACAAATCATTCTTTACTATCTCAGTAGGAATAATGTATAATAGTATTGTTACGTATCTTCTCCTTTGTTAATTTCCGGTATAAATTCTTTCCGAGGAACTTCAGCGATACAAATTCTTTCTTAATTAAAACTAGTTTATTCTTTCTCGATGCAACTTTGTAATACACAGAATTTCCACAGTCACTTTAAACTTCACAACCTTTATAACACACGCTATAAATCACAGTGATTCACTCACTTTACTTACTGCGCCTACTATTTGCTTGACTCAATTATCTATCTCTTCCGATCTATTTATCAATGCATTCGCGCAGATTTTTCTCGCCAGGCTTATATAGTAAAAAGAGAGCGCTTTGAACAAACTAGTTGCCAGGAAAATTCATGATCCTTCCAGAAACTCCAGCGCGCATGCTTCCATCATCGCGTGACTTCCCCTGTCGTAACAGTTTATCCAAAGTAAAACCTTATTTTGTTGTATGCTGCTGCCAAACAAAACTTTTCGTATAATAAAATCGAAACCAAAGCTCTTTAGACCACTTGGGTTACGACATACAAAGTCTTACTTGAAACACTTATATTAGTCCATTTTCATCTTCAAAAGACATTCTTATTTAACGTGAATGATGAATAAACACACTTTAAAAGTTTTATGATAGCGGAAGTCACGTGACGCTGCTGGCGGGTTTGGCGCTGGTAGCGTGCATGAAATTTCTCGAATGATCGGGGAGGCCCGAGTGCATTTGAGGCGCCCCCTTTGTAGTATATAAGCCCGGCAGAATATCCAGCTATAGATAGATAATTAAAGAAGCGAACAGTAGTGACAGTAAGTAAAGTGTGTGAATCACTGTGATTTATAACGTGTATTATAAAAGTTGTTAACGAGAAACGTATTGAATGTGGAATTACTGTGTACTAAGAGTTTGTATCGAGAAAGAATAAACTGGTTTAATCAAGAAAGGACTTGTATCGCCGAAGTTCCTCAGAAAGGATTTCTTCCGGAAATTATTAGACAAGCAGATACGTAACAATTTTTTTTTTTTAATGGGATTACATCAGGTATATATATATCTTTCATCTATTCTCTCTCTTTTTCTTTTTTTATTGGTTTAACTTCCGCTCCTTGCAGAAGTCACCAGTCTTGTTTAATAGGGTTGATTACAGCCAAAATGTGAATCAAAATACAGAAATATGAAATACACTTTATATGAAATAATCAACATACATAAATAATCTGAATGTCTTTGTATACAGAGCTAGTAAAAGGATTGTGGTAATAAAACTCTTCCAGTGTACCAAAATTAATTACACTAATCTCAGTTCCCAATCCATTCGCCCAAATCTGAAAAGTTGTTTAATTAAATTTTTAATTTAACTCTGTAAAAGATTGTAATGTGTGCACTTTGACCTTTCCTCCGGTATGCTTAGGGTTAAATATCACGTCACGAATAAAAATATAATCGGCATTTTCTGTATATATAAACGGAAAAGATGTAAATAAAGATAAAGTGCTAAAACTATCAGAATTCGTCAGACTAGTTAGTGTACGTCACATGATCCATTTAGGAATTTTATCCCCTTTTGCCCCAATTTTTCTCGGCTTTTTCGTTGTTTGCCTAAAAATTCGTGGCGACAAAAAAGTATTTATTTTTCTTCCAAAAATTTCCTAAAAAATTCGAAATATCTAACTGTACTGGAAACGTTAACAAAATCGTAGGTTCGATGTTGCAAGATAAAATTTTGACAATATTACCAATGCAATTGGTAATATTGTTAAAAGATAGGAAGCCAGTAAATGTAAGCGAGACTATACCTATACCTCTAAATCATACTGCATACATTAAACCACTGTATGAAGCATAATATATTTATTTGCTTCGCTCTTCCAACCAGCACTGATGAGCCTGATTTCGACGAAACTAGTCCATTACAACGAGAGTATCGAATCAAAGATATGATTAAGCCTGTACTTCATCTTCACTGAAATTCACATTTTCGTGAAGAAGGGAAATTAGCAAATTGTTGTAGACTGCTTCTGACACTACCTTGTTAGAATCGTGCTATACTTGCACTTCGCTTTCCCTTCAACTTTATTGAAATTGTACTAATTCCTATCGGGAACCAACTCATGCTAATATACCTAACGAATTACTGTCTATTACAATTATAAACAGCACACACAGAGTTAAAACGAGATTTTGTTCTTACTAACAGCATAATACTTCCTTGCCCCTCTCTCGGTTTTTTCGATCGCTCATTGCTCACACATTTTCCAGTTATCCTTCTTATGTTAAACTTCTGTCTTTTATTTTTTTTCTCAAAAACTAAGCAGAACACATTTGTTTCCCTTATACTAGGTTACATCCCATAATCATAGGTGGTTCCGCTATCTTCTCAGCGGCTAAACAAGTAAGGCGCCCGATCCCGCCAATAATTTTCTAATGACTTGGAGTACTGTAATCTCCTAATCATTTAAATAGACTGATAAAAAAAACCGACTGCTTTCTCACCCTTAAGTCTCTACCTCTCCCAAAATACCAGCCATTAGTAGTATTAACTGATCATATCTTTTGTTTTCGCTTTGCCTAAATGTCCAGCCAACATTATATCATGCCCTAACTCTAATACTGTCTGTCTACAATTCTTTGGAAGTACTGTTTGATCCCTACTTTCTATTGAATTATTCTCATTCAATTTACACCTTTACATTCATTCCTGCCAGTTGCAATGATTTCACCCCAGTTTAGTTACTTCCAGTCTCTTTACCACAGCATCACTACAGTATTTTCCAAAACTCTCATCTTTTTTAACTGCCACTAAATTTTGTTTTTGATTCATATTCCATTTTCTAACAGAAGTTAAAAAGACATTATTTGTATTATTTACTTGATTTATTTCTTCACTAACTCCTACCCCTGTGTCAGTTTTCTCTAATTTCATTTGTTCACTGGCTACTTTGGTATATGTTACCATTGCTACTGGTGTATTTTGCAACTCGGCAACTTCCACTTAATTACCAAGCAAAACTGGGTGTGGTATACCATTCGCCAACCTTACGACTATTACACTTTCAAAAGTTGGACATTTCAATGTGACTTTAGCTAATGGAACAACATACCAAACCCCTCTTGCTATGGCACTAAACCTAATCTAATCTGATGTATCACCTGTGAGCTGATTACTTACAAACTACTTCCCACCAATTTTCTAATTACTAGTATCCCTTAAAACATTTATGGCTTGCCCATTTATCATCAGTATTATCTAGTAGGATAGAAAGATGTTTATTAGTATTAGTTAATATATTTGATGTCACCGATGAAGGCACCTTGTAAAAAATGTAAATTTCAAGAGTTAATTATATTATTCTACTTCAGAAATCTTGCAGCTTTATATAATCTAACATTCCTTGAAAATATTAAGAAATATTTTATTAATCAGAGTATGCATGTATTCTGTCTGTAAACTTGAAATGACATCAAGGCGGTCAGATTTGGATGAATTTCTCAATCATTGAAGGTTATTGTTGTTTTGTTGAATTTCAAGCAAAGCTACTCAAGGGCTATCTGCTCTATTATGCCTAATTTTGAAATGATAGACTAGAGGGAAGGAAGCTAGTCAACAATGCCTACTGTTAACTCATGGGCTATTCTAACTGAATGGCAGGATTTGACTATCACTCTTATAATAATGCATCCATGGCCCTACATTCCACTACACTAACCACTGGGCCTTGCTCACTCCAACACTGAAAGCATTTAATAAGAAACTGTATCAATACCCCTGTAGTATCTATGCACTTGCAAATATTATTGCCATTGTTAGTTATTAGGCTTAATAAGTTACTCTTCTTTTTATATATTTCAACTGATTATTAGTTAACAACAACAATTTGTTTTTATTTTTTACTAACTGTTCAGTCAAAGATTTTATGGCCCAACATTTATTTTGACAAAAATAAGGCAGGTAACTTAGAACTGGAACGAAGATTCACAGCTGACCAAAGTGCACTACACCTGTTTTTCATATCAGAAAAGATGTAACTATGTTGAATATTTAGTTAGCAGGTACATTTATACAAATAAACAAAATAAAATGAGATTTATCAAAACTTTAAGTCCTTTTAACTCACCATTTAGTAACTGAAATTAAGCTTGGTATGTAATAATATTGTGGCATGGTGCCAAAACTTACTGTTTGGTATTATACAGTGGACAAACTTTTTGATGATAATTGTATCACAGATTTCTTTGTTTCACCAAAAATAAAATATGTAATGTACAGGCATAATATATTCTTTGATTGGCTTTACCAAAGAACACATTACACATGTGCATCACAGGTTATATTTTCAATTTTACCCTTGGTGCAAAGAAATCTGAAATATAAGAATAAAATGAGATTTTCTATAATTTCATTTATTTTTAAACTTTGTACCAACAGCACCTGATTTTAAAAAATATTCTCATTTATTATAAATTTACTGTTTTCATGACCTCTAGAAATTAAATGGCTTTTGTTACAAGTTGAAGAAAACAGTAACTCAAGAAAAATGTAATAACGGTTTCATGTTTAATTCGTTTTAAGTTTGGTTTGAACATTATTTTATTTACATAAGGTATGAATATTTAAAACCATATAACCAGCAATGAAAAATATAGAACAATCCTGACTGGATTACAAATAACCTTTATTTCTAACCTTATCATGTATCCTTTGATTGAAAAATACATTCCTTACATAACAAGGTGATCAAAATAAATACTTGTAACTCTTCTACCTGAACAAAAGTTTATGTTCAATCACATTTTTGTATCATGAGTTACTGCTAAATTTAGTCAATACTCACAATTAGTGTTTTTGAATCATAAAACTGGAAGTAAAACAAGGCTCTGTGATGTGTCTGGAAACTTAGCATGTAGATACAATTGAGAGACAGTCTTCTCAATAAGAAACTATTGGTTTATTATTGTACATAAGGAATAATTAATTATAACACAGAAGTTGTCATGGAAATGTTCCAAACTAAAGCCACATGAGTAACTATCAACATTAAGTTTTCTTGCTACTTTCAATGAATTTGTCATTACTCAACTCTGTTTAGGATACTTATTGCACTGAAACTCTTTACCTGCACATATAGATTTGTTACGAGAGTTTGGGCAAAATTAAAATGTTGATATCACTGAAGTTAACAAAAGTTGTAAAATTTAGTCAGGTTATGCAAGCATTAGTGTTTATTAATGTATAAAAACCTAACAAACT
>NW_013665912.1:106136-111427 GCF_000517525.1 Limulus polyphemus
TGTGTGTGTGTGTGTGTGTGTATATACACACACACACACACACACATATACATGCACATGTAAAATTCAAAGTAATTTAAAAGCTTATATATAATTATTAATATAGCATTAAAAACTAACAAGTAGGATATTAGTCTTACTGAATATGAATTTAATTACTTAAAAACAGCCACTTTTAATATGTAGTAAATTAGTTTTTTCTATGAATAAAGTGCAGCTTGGACCTAATTATTATACAAAATCATGCACAAGTGAGTTTTCACCAAAGCAATGTCAAAAATACAATTTTCTCTATAGTGTGATATACATTTTAATCAGTTATTATCTTGTTACAATTAAATTCATTAAAAAACTTCAATACTTTTCAATTTTATAACTTTTGTTAATATATTTTACATAGGGAATACACTTTTTACTTCTGTACAACTATCCAAAAACACAATAAAATTGTTTTTACTCAACAGAAATGTTATTTTGTACAGAAAAAATAAAAACAGAATTAACTTTCACTAGATTACTGAATAACTTAAATGGATATTCCTGCTATTTGAAGCACTTGTTTCTCCTGAGGGGTATGATGTTGTGAAAAAGTGGAATAATAAGGCTGTTGAGCTAACAATTTGAGAAACTGTGTCAAATACTCCTGTAAGTTTATATGGTAAAGAGGGTCAGCCAAAGCATCTGGGTCTTCTTCATCTTCATCTTCAATGTCATATCCTATGATAAGCATATTATACACATTATATACAAGTCATTTGTTGAACATAAATGTTAATGTTATTGCCACCACATTCAGACAGTATACTTAGTGTTTTCATAAAGTTTAAGAAAGGAAATATGCACTAAATAAATAAATAAATAATCAAAAATGGTAAAAATATCTTAACGTGTCAAGTGCTTCTCTCATAAGTATTAAAGAAATGCTGCATATCAAACATATAGATTGTATAACTGATTTGCCAAAGATTAAATACTAAGTTATTAAAACTTAAAAGTTTAGAGCAGCCCACACAGTATCTAGATGAACATTCATATTTTTAATAATAACAAAGCCTAAAGTTTCCCATTCTACTCTTTCAACTCTGATTCTGAAGATGATACTGTATTGAAGGTTTGGATATCTACTCTCTATTTCTGTTGAAAATTTTGTCTGTTTGTTTTAGAATTTTCACACAAAGATAAATGAGGACTATCTAACATTGAGATGATATACTATAGGGAAGGTAGCTAGTAAACAGCACCCATCAACAACTCTTTTGTGAATGAATAGTGGGATTTTACCACCACTTTTTAACACAATACACCCACAGCCATTTAGTGGACTTTTTAAATATATAAAATGTATATATACACATGTAAATAAGACACGGTTCAAAGTGAGCATCTTTTGGTTTATTTATTACTGAATTATGAAAAAGCAGTACTAGTTTAATATTATTCATCACACTTAGGAACTTTCAACAGAAAATCATTATTTTTACACGTGGGGAGAATCTGTAATTATCAGTTAAATAATGAAGTATTTTGCCAATTTTAAAAACATTTACCAGCAGAATGACCGACCTTTAGAAATTTATACAAAAATACTGCAATATTCATAATCTGTTTCATATAGCACCAAGAGTGAATATTACAAGAAATTATACAAATAATCTAATTGAAACTTGTAATAATAAATGATAAACTCTTCCATACTAATCAAAACCATTATGTCTGGAAAATTATAACTTTTTACACTGTTTTAAAAGAGAATACCTCTCTCTCTTTATACATATATACATCAATTAGTTAGTTATCATAGCACACGCTAAAGAAATGTGTGCATTAAACAAAGCTAATGCAAAGTGGCCATAGGAACTGGGTAATCTTAAAGTATAAATGTTTCATTTTTTGTTATTCTTTAAACCTTTGTCTGTCTGATACCACTCTCCGAAGTCTATAAGCGCAATACGGATATTCTCCCCTTCAATTATAGTTTGTTTGTTTTATGTTATTACATTTTGCCAGTTTGATTAATCAATATAATTTTTTAAACTATTTTTATTTAATTTAGAATTACTATTTTCTGTTTAAAGAATACTTAGGATACATTTATTTGTATACGCTTGTGGTATTTTCTATTTGATACTCTGAAAACTATAAGCTATATTAAACTATCAATATTTTATTCTACACTTATATAAAATTAAAATACCTGCATAATCTGATGCTGGAGCAAACTGAGATAATACATTAGACAATGCTGAACTGGCGTTTTCCTGATCTGCTTCTATGTCTTCAAAGTCATCATCCTGTTAACAGTTCAAGAACAACATATAAAACTGGTGTGTCTATAAACAGACCTATATTATACAGCACATCATGATAGAAATTAATAAAAACCCTATAACCTGAGGGTTATAGGGTTTTTATTCATTTCTATCAAGACTTCTTGAACCTACGTGTTTTTTAACATCATGAATACAGCATATCATAATGTTGAATATTACACAGTAAGAATAAAATGAATATCTTGCTTATTTACATAAACATATATAATAACAAATTGTAAATTTCAAATCCGATGATAAATAATTAAAAAAAAGTAATAATAGAAACATCTAAGTTAAGCTGACATTTCAACAACTAAAACTTTTGCAAATTCTGAAAAAAAAACATGCATTAATTCATTTTCTCTCTTACTACAACAGAGTACAGTGCAGGTTAGTGTATATTAGACATTTTCCTCTAGAAGGAGAGACAGTGAAAGAAAAAAAAAGCTATTTTTTTATTTATTGCCCAGCTCTAACTGAAAAGTTGACTTACAAGATGTAAATACATTAAACAAACACAAATACATGCATACACACATCTAATATACTAATCCCCTACAAAAGCATTTGTTTTAGCATGATTGTTTTTATTGTAGCTGATCTATTTATTATAAAACCTGTCTAGCAGATCATTTACTGTACAAGGTACTACACATATATATATATATATATATATATTAATACAACTCAACAACTACAGTTCTTGCTTTGTAGCACAATAAAATTTTTGCTACAAGCTTTTCCAATAAAATAAAAATCAAATAATATGAAATAATACTGCCAAATCTCAGCAGTGTTTAATGAAAATGAAACAGGAATAATTTGACAGTTTTATTTAATATACCATGCATATTAATAAATTTATTACATAACAAATGGTTTTTTCTTTTTGTTACAATTATACATGCTCCAGCTGATACAATGTTTTAAAATACATACTTGAAAGAAGAAAAAGCTAATATTCAAAACTTAAAAGTTACATTAAATTCTGTTCAAAACTCCCTTAACTTTTTAAGGCTGTCAATAACAAAGTACGTGCATGTCTGATAACTGTTTGTTTTGTGATTGCTGGCAATCAATAGAATTATTTTCTATTTCCACATTCAAAACCAGCTGACCAGAGTTTTTGCAATAATGAAACTAGTCACAACTGTGAGGACTTCAAGAAATATGTAATCTGGGAGATAAGTTAATTGTGAAGCCAGTTGGGCTGAAGAAGTGCTACAGTTGTGTCACGTTTGCAAACTTTTGTAATCAAATATATTTATACTTATCAAGTTATGTAAACAAAAACAAATAATTTCTTTTTAAACAATTTTTCACATACAAACAGTAATATTAAATGTTAATTCCATTTATTCAAAATGCCAAATGATTCACAATATCTGTTATAGTTCTATCACTTCATCTATATTTTTGAAGTACAGTTCTTTATACTTAACTACATTCCATTCATTTTTGTTGTTCTTTATAACGGCCTTCAAATGTTTTGAGTTAATAAAGCTTCAAATTTAAAGTTGTAGATCTTAGATTTGTTTTATCTACAGCGCATTTTGTCTCCGCTGAGAACCATGAATAAAAATAGCATTCATAGAGCATATTAATTAAAAGCATTATTTTATATTATGGAAAAATCACAGAAATACTATAGAACTATACAGATGTGACATGGAAATTACTACATAAGAGCCTATAATTGAATAACAAAAAACTATAATTATTATGTATATTCAGGCTGACATTTAACACAGGTAAAAACTACTTTTAAAACTCTCCACATATTATTAAATATTTAGGCCACACATACATCAAAAAATACACTACAAGAAAATTTTGTAATCATTATTGTTAAGTCATTTAAAATATGTAAACTAACTACAAGCAGAACTTTAATTTTCTCTTTCTTGAGAGTTCCCTGGCTACAGATTTCATGTTGATGAACTTCAAAATACAAACCTTACAAACATTTTAAAGTAATGTAAAATGAATTTTGCTTTACTGATAAGCCCAAATATAACACTAATAAATATTACACCTGTGGTATGTTTGTTATCAATGATTACAATTGAGTTTCAGCTAGTAATAAACACATATTCAGTGTATTTTTGTACATACAATTAAGTACTAACCAAGATTACCAATAATCACAGACAAAAATCACTGATTTTCACAAGGCTTTCCTTTTCAAATTATAAAAACACACAGCCATATACTTCCACTGTTTATGTGTAAACATTCAAAAGTTAAGTACTGATGTTACAAACAGATTTGATATACAGACCCTTTTAACTGTAATTTATTACAAAATAAGTGTTGGTTTTCAAGGCCTCTTTCTGAAAAGTTATGAAATGTAAAATTTTCTTTTCTTGAATATGATGCATGTTTTCATTATAAATTCTATAGCTTAATAATCACATGTACAGAAAAATACAAAAGATGTTGCAATAATCATGACAGAATATAACACTCAAAAAGGTTTAAACATCAGTGGTATTTTATTCAAAAATGTTAAAAGAATATTTTTTCAGAATGAAGTTTAAGTCTTCAGATAGCAAAAGTCCTCTTTTTTTTTCTACAACCTTAATTAAACCAAGCCACAGTATGCTCAACATCTACAAATATCTTTAACATATATATGCTCAATATATGTACAAACGTCTTTAAACATCAAAATACCTCTAAAATTATGCAATCTATACATTTAAAAAACAATTATTAGAGCTGGTTTAATCTATATGGAATGCACCAGATAAATAATTTCACTGTGAGAACATTAAATTGAATATTAAAATACACTTACTACTCAGCTTTTTTTTAAGCTTAAGAAAACAGTTTCTCAAAATTTCAATTAAAATCCTTTTACAACATCAAGTATTATTGAAATTTAACACCCCTAAACTTCACTCTCCTAAATTAAATGGAAATATATCTATTAAAAATGGATATATATATATATATATATATATATATATATATATA
>NW_013665912.1:112319-114865 GCF_000517525.1 Limulus polyphemus
CAGTTCACCTATAATATCTGTAATCCTTATCCAAATTCATGTAGAAAAATCCATTATATCCAATAAACTATTATTGTAAATACCAAAATATGCATACAATATCTTACTTTGAGAGGATTTAGAGCGAGTTCGGATTTCTGAAATGGAATTGAAGATTTGGTCTCCTTTGACACTGATGGCCACCAACCTCTGGTCATTGTTTTCCACTCCATGTTCTAATAACTTGCACAGAGCAAGAGTACTACAAAACAAACAATAGTGAAATTTATGCAAATACCAAGTGTTAAAACACAATTTAAAAAGAACAAAAGTTCAAGAGAACAATACATATTACTATCTACAAAGAGATGAGATAAAAAAAAAAACTCAATAATACATTTCAATTTAGATATTCACGTCTATTACCAAATCACATAACTTTATACGTGAGGAGTGAATTGCATTCTGTTGAGTTAGAGCATATTAAAGAAAATAGCACTGAGGTTGAGTCAGTTTGGGTTAGTGTTGGTGATATAAAGGGAAAAGTCTTGTGATTGGGATTTCTTATAGACCACCATATCAGAATGTAAAAGTTAATGACAAACTATATAATAAGATCAGAATGGTAGTTGAAAAAGATGTTGTTATTATGGAAGATTTTAATTTCAAGAGTAATGATTGGGGAAATTTCAAGTCTGACAGTGAGGGGGATAAGTTTTTGGAAATTGTTCAGGATACTTTTACACACCAACTGATGATGGAACCTACAAGAGAGGGAGCTACATTAGGTTTAATATTAGCATCCGATGTAAATATGAGAGACAGTTGTGGTTGGTGAGCATTTAAGTTAAAGCAATCATTGCACTGTTAGGTGTGGGATTTTACTACACGTAGAATTGAAGAAGAATAATATCCTGATTCCAACTTTAAGGAAAGCCAATTTTGATGGTATGAGACATGATCTGGCTAACCAGTTGGGAGGGCAATCTTGAACAGATATGGAGAGTATTTAGAGAAAACTTTATATGCATATAGAACATACGTATACCCTACAGAAAAAAAGGGCAATGGAGCAAAACAAGCCAGTATGGTTTAGTAAAGATTTAAGAGATCATATTAGGGATAAACATAATAAATTCAAGAAATTTAAACTTACTTGAAACAATAAGGATTTGGAGGACTATAGGAAATCAAGAGAGCTGGTTAAAAAGGAAGTTAAAATGGCAAAAACTGTATATGAAAAAGGGTTGGCTGATAGAGTTAAATAAAACAATAAGGAATTCTTTAGGTACATTATGGGTAAGCAAAATGCTAGGATGGGGACTGGGCCTCTTAAAAATGATAGTGGGGAGCTGATCTCGGAAGATTGTGAGATGGTAAACGTACTAAATTATATGTTCTCTTCAGTTCTTACGAAGGAAGATACCAGTATTATGCCTCAACTAGAGCACTTAATGTATGGGGAAAACACTGATGTATAAGATATAATTTTAAGTTCTGAAATTATAAGAGAAAAGTTAGAAAACCTAAAAGTTGATAAATCCTCTGGACCAGACAACTTTTATTCTAGAGTTTTAAAGAAATTTAAAGATTTTATTTATGAACTGCTAGCTAATATTTTTATAGGTCATTGAGTAGTGGAAGAGTATTAGAAGATTGGAAGTTGGCTAATGTTAGTCCCATATTTAAAGGTGGTGATAAATATTGTCCAGGCAATTATATGCCAGTTTTACATCAGTAGTTGAAAAGGTTTTTGGACAGTATGATTAAAGATGCATTGCAGAGTCACTTAAAGCAGTTTGATATAGTGTCAAAGAGCCAGAATGGTTTCACTAAGGGAAAGTCTTGTTTAACAAACCTTCTGAAATTCTTTGAGGATGTTACTGCAAGAGTTGATGAAGGAAATACTGTGGATTTGGTTTACCTTAATGTTCAGAAAGCATCTGACAAGCTGACTCACAAAAAAGACTTGTTAAAAAAAATAAAATCTGTGGGTGTGGTGAAAATGTTATTAAAATGGATAGAAAATTGACTGGAGAGAAGAAAGCAGAGAGTGGTAATAAACGGAGTTAGATCTGACTGGATCACAGTTACAAGCGGTGTGCCTCAGGGCTCCGTGCTGGGTCCTCTGCTGTTTACGATCTATATTAATAATATTGACTCTGGAATGGCTAACAAAATTTTGAAGTTTGCAGATGACATTAAGATTTTTAGGGTGGCTAACTGTATAAAAAATGTTGCAGACTTACAGGGAGATGATGTTTAACTATCCAAAATGCAAAGTGATGCATGTAAGCTTTCACAATTCAAATTACTGTTACAATTTCAATGGGAATACATTGAATACTGTGGTTGAACAAAAATATCTTGGTGTTGTGATTGAAAAATCACTTAAGTCATCTAAACAGTGTATTGTAGCTAGGAATATGGCTAATAGAATTTTTGGTAGCATCTATAGAAATATTGAATACAAGACAAGGGATATTATTGTTTCACTGTACAGATAGATCACTTGTAAGGCCTCATTTAGAATACTGTGTACAGTTTTGCGCTCCCTTACTCAAGAA
>NW_013665912.1:114875-120333 GCF_000517525.1 Limulus polyphemus
ATGATACCTGGGATGGTGGGATTTTCCTATGAGAAGAGATTAAAATCTCTAAACTTGTATTCTTTGGAGAGGAGAAGGGTCAGATGGAATTTGATTGAGGTGTTTAAGATTATTAATGGTATTGATGATATAGATCCAACAAACTTTTTTGAGTTTAGCAGTGAAAACAATAGGACAAGGGGTCATAAATTCAAATTTTAGCAGCTCAGGGATCATCTGCACTTTAGACAATATTACTTTTCAAACAAGGTGGTTGGCTTTTGGAATGAGCTGCCTTCAAGGGTGGTTGAGGCAGAAAATTTAATTAAGTTCAAGAAAAATTGGGTGAATATATGAGTGGCAAGAGTTGGTTATAGTTGGAAGCTGAAAGGGACATTCTTTTTGTCCCTTTAAAATTTTTATGAATTTATGTAGCACATTTACTGAATGGCCCACATTACAATAGCTTATCTCTAATGAACTAGCAGATTTAAACTTTATGAAATATTCAGTGCAAGAAAATACTTAATGATAGTTTTATACATGTCTGAAAACTTTCAGTAGAACATGTAACATCTGTTGACCTGCCCACAGTTATGATGGAGAGGGGATTTTATAATGTTGTGAAATCTTCAAATACATTGTTTTTGTTTACACTGTTTTACAACATAAAAAATTTACAGTTCATACAAGCAAAGTAGAATATAGTGAAATAACACTATTTTATTGTTTTATATTAAAGTGTTAAGTTTATAAGCCTTCTATCCTACTAATACGTAACGTAATATCCCGCTTTGCTTAAGAAGTAAGTAACAATTTGTTTTGTAATTATTCACACAGTCCTTTCAATAGCTTGTTATCTGACAGAATGCACCCATTATTGTGCACCAATTAGCTTTGAAGTACTTTAAAAATATTATAACAAGTATATGTAAAGAAGTAGAAATTTGAACATTTCACTTTAACAGGTATAAACAACAACAACAACAAAAAAGGGTTATAGGGTTTTATCGTTTTATCAACTACATTTTTTACTATTTTATCATGAAGTATCACTATAGCAGAAAATCATCCCTAAATATTTCTCCATGTACTTGTAAGGAAAGTATAAAAAGAAAATCACAATCATAAAGTTAATACTATATATTATGTGACCAAAAAATAACAATTTTGTGTGATTAACTACTTAAGATACCTGACTTTACTCTCATAAGCACCAAAAAATAGGTGCTGGCGCGAACACCACTCAGTGAGAACAAACTCCAAAGCAGATTTTCCTGTTGGGCCTGGAACACCACACAAAAATTCCAAGACAGCATCCATCTGATGATGTATTAAGTGAGCAAACACCATAATCAGACTCTGTAGGGTAAAATAATAATAACTTCTTATCAGAGTAAGCTATGTACTTAGAGGAACCAAAAATCAACCTGGAAACCAGTATAGCTTATTCAATATACTTTTCTACTTGTAAAGAATAGAATGAATTTTGATCAGTTGGATACCCTCACTGTTAATGACATTTTCAGCCAAAATCCCCATAATATCTCGCAAGGTTCCTGGTATATGTATATATATCCTATGAAGTAGTTTATTACAAATATAATGTACACATTAAAACTTAGATGTTGTAAATCCCTAACTTAATCTTATAATTATATCAGCTTTTTATAAAATAGATGAATTGGGTTAAAAAATAAAACATGTTTTATAAATTTAAAATTCATTAAATGTAATAGTATACTATAAAACATAATTTTTCATTTAACCTAATTTAATGACTTTTCATAGACAACAGAGTCCATAACATGCACATCAGGTGTGAGGGGGGCTATAATGATGCAAACAAGTCTACTAAATGTATATAATCTTACTTATGGTGACTAGCATAGGCAATAAACCAGTGAATAAACTTGTGTATTATTCAGTATCCTTTTAATTAACCTGAAACTAAGTGTAAGAGGATGAACTTTCTATATAATATGTATATGTGTAGTAGGTGTCATCAGAAAATCTAAAACAAACAAATCTACTTGGAAACAATTTAAGGAAAAGTTTTAGAAACTAAAACTATTAATCAAAGCTCAGCTACTTGTAATGCCACAAAGTTAAGAATTTCATTTTTAAGTTTATAAAGATGAGATTTGCACATACCAGTTCAGCTATGTAAAGCACACAATGGAAAATGGTCCAAATGGTGAGGTTATCATCTCTCCTAAGCATGAGATCAGCAAGTGGATAAATATCAAACATTAATGAGCTGATGTAAAAGTGGTGAGGCTGGAGTTAATTTTTGTTTGTAAAAAAAGGACTTGTTTATAAAGAGGTTTTTTTATGATGAGAAGGGCCTTTGCAAGACTATAATTTTTGACAGCTAACTTAACCAAAGTTTAAAGTCAGTGTGAACTCGAAAGTTGGTTCAAGTTATATGTACAGGAAACAGAGCTTATTATAATATATATTTCATGATTCTGAATGTTTAATATATACCAGATATGTAAGAAAACTAACTGCTATTTTACACAGGAGAGTAAGAAATACATACTTTTTACAGCAAACAAAGTGTTCTGAATGTGATGACAACCATTTATGCATATGTTAACTTAGCTGGCATAGCTTCATGCAGAATTCATGGGATTGAAAAAAAAACACATTGTATTTTCAAATGTAGCAGTGATAATCATATGGTTTTAATTCTGGTTTAATTGTTATTTTAAACAGATGTTGCCTACTACAAGAGTTAGTAGCTTAATTTCATTTTGACTTAAAGCAAAGTTGGTATCTTGAAAACTCAGAATAGAAAACCATGATTGATATTATACTGAAACACTGAAAATTCTCACACCTATGGGCTAGAGCTCTGATTTTTTTATATACCTAGCAATGCCTCCAACTTAAACTTTAATAATAACACTGTTGAAGCTATAACTAAGGTACCTGCCGAGTCTGTTCAGCTAAATTAAAATTAATTCTTAATGTATTGCATATTATCACTACTTTCAGTGCAATTAGCATGTTTTTGAACAGTATTCAAGTGTAAGCACTAAAATTATCAATGGAGAGGGGGGGGGGGTGTCCATAGAGAACCCCCTCTTCTCCCTTATAAGGTTTTTAAACACACTTTTCTAAACTATTTATGCATCAAACTGCTTGTGGGTCTATAACTTTGTTGTTTACAAAGTCTCCAAGAATGTACAACTCACACAAAAAATTTTCATTAAATAATCCCATTATATGAAATCAATAATTTTCAATGAATTTTACTTAAAAAATGAGTGTTTTTGTTCAACTTCTTAAACTAAGTGTTGTTATTACAAGAAAAAAAGAAACAAATACTCATTATGATCCGATGTGGATTCCATCAGTAGTAAACAGCATAAAAACAAGTTAATAATTTGAAGGTTAATACTTTGTTGACTGTTGTTTAAAAGCACTAATACAATTGGCCCACGTAGCATTTGGCTGGCCATTTTAGAGTAACATGTAGCAGCATTATGGGGTTAGAAGAAAAATAAAGTAATTATCTAAATGAATACCAAAAAAGGAAACGTTTTTTAACAGTACATAAATAAACACATTGAACAATATAGATTTTATATTACAATACCTTTATTTGGCTATATATATATATATATATATATAATTAAAAAAGAAAAATAACAATTAAAAAAACATAGTTAAAGTTCAACAAATGAAATCATTTCTCTAGTATTAAACATGAAATCACTATGACTGTGATGAGAAAGAGCCACGATGGATAAGAAGCTGCAACTTAGTAATTTTTGCCTCCTTTTAAGGAAATCAAGCCATACAGATATGCTGAGAAATCTTAACAGTTGCAAACTTAAAACACCTACAAATAAATTTATAGATTCATCCTCCCCAATCATTTTAGGGTGGATCAATTGTTTTATTTGTAAAGACACTGTTAAGACTACTTTCAAGGTTTTGTTTTCATGATACATATATATCACGATTACAAGCAACATTACTTAAGAAGCTGCAACTTAGTAATTTTCACCTCCTTTTAAGGAAATTAAGTCATACTGATGTGCCAGGAAACCTTAAAAACTGCAAACTTAAAACACCTACAAATAAATTTATAGATTCATCCTTCCCCAATCATTTTAGGCTGAATCAACTGTTGTCTTTGTAAATACTTTTAAGACTACTTTCAAGGTTTTTTTTCATGATACATTATATTGATATATATCACGATTACATGCAACATTACCTAAACTGAAAATATCTTGCTTGTCTATTGTAAATATAAATCCCATTTTTAATTTTTCTAAAGTTCTCATTCCACAAATGATAAATTCAGTTGAGATCATGTGCTAATTCAATCTAGATGTTACTTTCTGCAGCAGGATTTGGTCAAGGAGCCTATCTAATACTTCATGGAAAAGTTGTATTGTATCCTAGAATACCCAAAGTATGTTAGATAGTTTTATATTTGTCATATGGAAAAGAAATGCCTCCAGATATTTGTGTTTCAGTTTTGTAATTGGTCTATTACTTAGAATGTAGCTTGTGCAAACACTTCTAGTACTTTCAGAAATTAGTTTCTGGTTTGAAAGGGCCAAAACCTATTCTGTATTTCTGTGCTTCCATGTAGATCCTTTATTGTAAATGCTGATCGTGCAATGTCATAATTTCAGTTTCAAGTTGATTTTAGTTTCATTTGTGTTCCCTTTGAAAATATGCTGGAATTTTAAAGACTTAAGAAGACAGTTATTTCCCTACTTTGTCAGCACTTCAGTAACATGACTTGGTGCCACTGAAGCTAGGTTTGCCATGCAGACTTCATAATGTGCTGGTTAACCAGTTCTGCTGACACAATGAAGTTCATTTGTATTTCACTACATTATGTGAAGTTTTTTTCCTTATGTCGCCCGATTTGCCCAAAAATTATCTTACATTTTGACCAACCTGTGTATTTTTCTTAATTCTCTCACTACAGACTCAGTTGATTCGACCAAGTTCATACACAAATTGACCTTTACAGTTTCCAAACTATAACTTTTAACTGTCACATCGAGTAGGTCAAAGTGCGTATGTCACAACCTTTCAGAGCTACATTCATAATTTAATTGAGTTGCTTTATTATAAAGATATATACGAATAAACTTCGCATCAAAACGTAGTTAATAAATCAAATTTCAATATCATTTAAGTTTTAAGTTCTTAATTTTATAAGGAAATATTAAAAAATATTCAATCTTCTCTAGTATTAGAACTGATGTTTGTTATCTTCCTTAATATATTGACCACCCCTCTGAGAAATTCGGAATAACCGTATTTTTTCGGAATATAAGATGCACTGGTGTATAAGACACACCCTTATTTTGAAGACAAAGTTTTGGGGAAAAAAGCTACAGTCGCATTTGATACTTTAAAAATTAGTATATATTGTTCAAAACAAAAAAGAGCTCAAAACATCAAAATAAGAAAATACCATAAATCAAAAAAAGGTTTA
>NW_013665912.1:120917-131562 GCF_000517525.1 Limulus polyphemus
AAAATGAGACACCCTAATGCCATGCCCACCTGTCACATCCTCTCTTTCACAAATTGCCAGTAGTTCTCTATGATGTTTAATATTATATTATTTATAACCAATAGAAAGCCAAAGTTTCAATGTATCAAATGACATATTACATTATGTTGTTTTCTGCACAGATAATTGTCAGTTTCACCTCCACTTCAAGCTTGATTCCCATGGGAAAGACATGGACGAGCTCAGCTGAATTTCTAACAGCTCTTGTTGCATAGTTAGAAAGCCAAAATAATTGTCATAGTTATGAGACATATTTTGCTTTTTGCATGTTATTATTCAGTGTTCTCTGGAGCATTATTTAATTGACTAAAAAAGTTATAATTTTCCTACACTGAAAATGTATTTCCGATCGGTACTTACCTCCTCTCACATAAATAGTTATAATCGTTCAGTGCTGCCCTCTATATGAAAAAAAAAATGCATGCCACAAGTTTTCTATCTCCCCTCCATTGCAATTGACTTATTCCAATAATTCTCTCATGCAAACTATCGTGCATCAACACTCCACCAATAAAAGTGCAACACACACTCATGATGCATGTAACTCCCTCTATTCATTTCTACTAAAATATCACTTTTGGCAGAAGTTGGAAGTACCAGTTTTCAGTGTGGAGGAAGGGTGGGAAGAGTGAGAACAGGTAAGTAGCTATCAGAAATACATTTTCAGTGTAGGAAAATTATAATTTCTGATACGGTACATTACCTCTCCTCACATAAATAGCTACAATCCGACATTGAATAGGTGGGGACTGGTGCGAAGAAAAGAAAGAAGCATCCTAAGGACACCCCCTAAGATGATACATTCAGATTCTAAGATCTAATGTGGGGAACCACACCACTCTGAATCAGGTATACTCTTCATCCATCGTAGAAAGATGTTGCATATATGGGCAGAAAACAGAGGAGCACATCCAACTGGGAGAGAACTATGGCCAGAAAGTGATCTGAACCATGCAATATTTATGAAACTCAATCACAGAAATTATAAAAGTGTGCAAAATGAAAAGGATGTGCCCCTAGGTGTAGAGTGGCTAGGGCACAACAGACCATGCATGGCAAGTCAACTACATCCAAAACCCATGTAGCCGGGAACCGCCAAGCAGGGGTAGGATGAGGATAATACCATCGGTAAGTCAACTACAATCCAAAACCCGGTTGGCGGGTACTGGCATCCATGTGGGAATAAGAAAGAGGATCATACCATCAGCAAGTCGACTACAATCCAAAACCCAGCTGTCTGGTAGGGGTAGGAAAGAGGATTATACCAACTTCACCTCAAGTTTTTAGGTTAAATAAGATTAGATTAGGTAAATTAAAGAATAATAATCAACTTTTTTCACAGGGTATGCTCATGAGCATCTCGTGAGTAGCCCATGAGTTATTTGATAGGATAACATGAGCTGCACATTTGTCGAGTAATTTACAAATTTTATGATGGGAATATTAATTTAGGCATAGTTCAAAGGGCAATAAAACAACAAAATTTATGTAAAAACAAATCATGTTTCATGTTACAATTTAAAATCATTCTAGAAAGAAAAAAAAGATTTAGATTATTTTGAATTTTTTTGGATGGTTACAAGGTCGGACAAAGTGACCAACCTCATATAAAGTTAAGGTAGAGAAAATAACAGATAAAATATAGTTTTCCTGAAAAAAAAAACATTTGATATTTACTTAGAACATTTTAGGGATTATGCAAATGGAATTTCAAAATTTTCAAATGAAGAAAAGTATTCTTAATATTAATATGAAATTCACTTCACGCTCGAAACAGTCAACGCTAACACCATATAATTAAACAAAGCTTTTGTAAAAATATTTAATTAAAAATTCAGATTTTTTGTTTATAAAAGACTTTTAAGGTTTACCGAGAGCTTGTCAAATTTCATGTAGATACAATATAATGGTTGGGGACAGCTTGAATGGGTAATGAAGAAAAACTTTAATATAAGTTTAACATAACAGCAAATGTACAACGTTTCGACAATGTTTTGTCATCAATAGGTACTTATCTAAACGTTGTACATTTGCTGTTATGTTAAACTTATATTAAATTTTTTCTTCATTACCCATTCAAGCCGTCTCAAACCATTATTAGTCTCAATATGTTCTTTCAGAGTTATAGTATGCATACCTCCAAGGTTCTGTAAAATACAGGTACACATCCTGATAGGGTTATGTTTGTGTATCTTCACAGAACTTCAGTAAACATCACAAATCTTTTGCACACAAAAAATCAGAATTATTAATGAAGTATTTTTATTAAAAGTTTCTCCGTATTTATATGGAATCAAAGTGTTGACTGCTCTGAGTGCAAAGTGATTTTCATGTTAAGATTAAAAATCCTTTTCTTCATCTGAAAATTGTCAAATTTCATATGCACATCATTAAAACCTTTTAAATAAAGTTCAAACGTTTTTTCAGTGAAACTTTATATTCTATTTGTTATTTTCTTTACACTAATTCTATATGCATCTTGTCAATTTGACCAACCTTTGACCACCATAAAAAATACTAAATTCTAATTAACCCTTTTTTCTTTTTAGAATGACTGAAAATTGTAACAGGAAGGTACAGTTGTTTATCCTAAATAGCTTACAGATTGTAATAGTATACATCTATTTCTACTTAAATTTCATTGTTTTATTGCCCTTTGAACAGTGTCTAACAAATACTCCCACCACACAAGTAGTGAGTGGTAAGTCACTTGGCAAACATGTAGTTCACATTACTTTATCAAAAGTAATGTACAAGTTACTTGTGAGCATACACCTTCTTTATCTTATCTAATCTAACCTAACAAGTTCTTAATTTTTAAATGTTAGTTACTTTTATAATAAAGAATACACATGAAAAATAGGAAATGTTGTACTTACCTGGGTCTTCTTTTTTGTTTTGCTGTCAATTGTCAATGAAACATAACTCTACATTTTATACTAATGGTACTACTATACTAAATAGTTTTTTTATTTAATTAAATAATGCATCTAAGGATATAGAATAACAACACATAAAAAAAGCAAACAATGTTCTATAACTATCATAATTTTTCTGGCTTTCTAACAATACGATAAGAGCCATTAAAAATTCAGCTAAGCTCATTAATGTTTTCTCGTGGGAATAAAGTTTGAACTAAAAGCAAAATAGATAATTCTCTGTACAGAAACTATATAATATAATACATCATTTGATAAATTTAAACTTTGGCTTTCTATAGGTTACAAATAATATAGAGAACTATTGGCAATTTGTGAAAGAGGATGTGATGGGTGAGGGTGGTAATTCTCATATTAGGGGAGATTGTTGTTTTTAATATTTCCTTATGAAATTAAGAACTTAAAACTTGTATAATATTAAAACTTGATTTATTAACTACATTTTGATGCCAAGTTTATTTGTATATTATGATAAAAGAGTAGTTTACTTAACTTTTGAATATAACTCAAAAAGCTGCAACATTCGCACTTTCATCTGCCCATGGCGAGAGGGTTAATGTGGTTTTTACAACTGTTTACTGTGTATGAATAAATGTATGTGCATGCAACATTCATAGATTAATAGCCATTAGGAGACATAAGCACAATAAAAAAACAGTTGTAATGATACGCTTTCTCTTTGCTGGCCACAAGCCTAGCCAGACTCTACCATACTGTACCACCATGTATGGGCATAAACAATAAACATTATTAATGCAAAAAGTAAATATTCAACATGCTAGAAATATCCAAAGAGATAAACACAATAAATATAGTGTTACTTGGCACTTCTTAACAGCAGAAGTCACATTTAAGGCATGATTTAATAATGAAGTATTTTATCTGTTTCTGTTGAATATTTCTTCCTTGTCTATCTCTTATTTTCTTTTACCTCTGCATATAAATATTGCCAGTTGTATATGCAGATATATTTCAGTCTATATGATGACTGCAGATCACACTTGTGGTTCTCATGAAAATCAAAACTAAGTTTTCCCCATGGTATAATACTTGTGGTTGTGATCAAACTGCTCTCATGAAATATATAATATATATACATGATGGAATTCAATTTGATAGCTCAAACTCCCTTTCAACTGTTGCTCTTATAATCATGCCAACTGCAGATCACACAACTCCCCTAACTGCTGATCCAGCCATTGCCTTCTGGATACTCCAGCTGAAAGCTCATAAGTACCTAAATTTTCTGGAACTCTACCAAGTTGATGCAGCAAGAATAAATGTGCCACATTTCCTAAAGATTCCCTGATTTGCAATAAGCTGTAAACAGCTTTGGAATCAACAACTACTCTTCCCAACAGCTCTGGCTATGTACTATGCACACATTCTACTTTGTGACTTTTGTACATTTGGTATGTTCATGTATTGTTCTTCTGTTCATCATATGGTGGCACAGCTGGTCAAAGGACTGGTGCTCACATAATAACTGCATTCTCTTGCTATTCATCTCTTCTATCAACTTAACTGGAACGCCATGGTTTCATCACTAGTGCAGGCAATGTTGCAAATAACAGCCTTTACAAATGGCAGTGGTATCAAGATATAAGCAGGCAGTCAGCTTATCATGCTCTGGAAGGTCCAACGCACCCAACGTGCAACAGAAATGAAGTTATATTTCTTGCAGGTTTTCATAAATACTTTTCCATGGCCAAAATTTGAGAGCTAAAGGATTATGAATGAGCAAACCTGCAAAGTTCACCTGTCACTTACTATCTTATTTCAAAACAGGCAAAACCCTGGTCACAGGCACCAAACTTCTAACTATTTTTACACTGTGGTATTCATGGTTCACAGAATTAATTGGCAACAGTAAACCACCCTCTTACAACAAAAGATTCAAATATTTAGTATAAGAATAAATGTAGAGGACACAAACAAATATAACAAACACCACTGATTACTATTCACATTCTACAAACACCCCACATCTTTCAGATTGAAATGACAATAATTAAATAAATCTGACAAACAGAATACAAATAAAACTAAAATTTAAATATTACAGTGTGCAGTCAACACTTACAATAAAGGATCTACTGAAAAGTACACCACTTTAGAGCAGGCCCTTTCAAAGCAAGCAGAAACTAATCTCACTCTGAGAGCACCAAAACTGCTCTCATAAGCCACATTCTCTTTATAACAATTCATTGACATATTTAGATCATTTGTATAAAGAGGTATTTCTGCTCCATGATAAGAGTCATAATCATAAGGCAGTCCCACATATACATGGTAATTTAAGACAAAATACAATTACAGGTTCCACACACAGTCATTATGATAAAATTCAAAGACTTCTTAAGGACTTCCAAGGCTTCAATTGCTATTTTCAAGGACCCTCAATAACAGATATTCATGACATTTTTGACAAAAAATAGTTTTCCCACAACTCACAGGATCCAATGTACTCCATTCTGATGGTTTCTTGTAGAAGAATTGAAAAAGGAATTGGACAATAGCTTCAAATAACAGCTGTCTTTTTCTGAAGAAACTCAACATACAAAAGCCTTCATATTCATGTAGTGCTTTTAAATGAAATCTCAGAATACTTTCACTCATGTTGCCCAGATCAATTATTCTGTTGTGAATGGCATAACATGCTTCATACAGACATCCTTTGTATTCTCTGACCAAACTGTTTTAAATTCATCACAATCTAACCATTTTTTATTGAATACACACTTTCCCATGATGAATAGGACAATCCAGCATTCAATTCATAACAAAAGGCTTATATCAAACAATAAAGAATATATATATATATGTATATATAAACATTTATCATTATTTTCTGTTACTCACTGTTCACTTCACACTCAACATTTGCTGTGACACACCAACACTAGAAATACCATTTAAGCAAGATGGTTGTAGGTGCCACGAAAATATTACAAATAAAGATCAAACTACTGAGAAACCATGAGAGAGCTGAATGGAGTGCCGTTCAGGCAAAGACAACTAATAAAAATAAACAACTAACTGACTAACTGAATTAACCAAAATTCTGAATGGCCCAATACAAAAATAAGGACATGGTATGATAGACATTTTATAGAATATTGTGATTTAAGGATTTTTTAAGTGATTTTTGGACATCAAGTGACTTCTCAAAACAATCATTTAAAAGTCCTGTGTAAACTCTGTATTATTCCAAGAAGCAGTAGATACATTTTTTTTGACTAAATCCTGCTACAGAAAGTAACATCTAGGGTTGAATTAGCATACGACTTTGACCAAGTTTACTGTGTTCCAAGTTAAAAGATTTTAGGAAACATTACGTTTTGAGATACAAAATATAAACTACAGAAAAGTGAAATATGTGGTATTCTCACCACTAGACACAATTCTGATATTGTAATGTTCAACAAAAGTATTCTAAACCTTTAAACGATAATTTAAATATTATGTTAAAGAAAACTATTTTTTCACACATACACACTTTGCAAGTGATAGACAACAGAAACTACTAACCTGTATAACACTTAAAGTTTCTGTCTGTTGCATTTTGCTTAATACAGCTCTTAACAACAGTTCTGTTCTTTCAGCAAGAGAAGTCCCTGCTTTGGCTATCAATGATGACACCAGACGGCCAACAAATGCTGCTGAGGACTCGGGTGTCTTGGGGTCAAGGAGATGTTGTGCTACCTATTTTTGTAGGAAACAAACAGAAACTTGTTTTATATGTCTTATTTGTATCAATATTGTAATAATAATGAAGCTGAACTAATTTTTGTGATTCAATATTTCTACACAAAAAATCTCAACTTTATATAATTTAGCACTGTCCAATCTACTTTCATAATATTTCATTCTATAAATTTTTACTTAAAAAAAAAATTATATATATAATAAATTACACAAAAAATTATACAACTAAAAAATTAATGAGCAAAAACTAAAGACAAGTGAAATCTTGACTGATATTTCATCCTCCACAAACTTCTACTGTGTTTTTACATGTTTCGTCCACACATCTTTGGCTTACCTCTGCCAAACTTCAGTATTTAACAGCAGGAACAGTCTACTGCACATTAATCGGTGACTGAATTTTTGAACATTATGTTTCACAAAAATACATTTCTATTCTCAGTATTTTTTCTGGCTATTGTATTTAGCATCAAAAGATCAAAAATCGAACACACAACAAAATAATTATCCTAAAAATTGTGTGTGTGAAAACAGGAAGAAAAACGAAAATAATTATAATATACTTGGAAGCAGAATACGAGTTAAATAACTGCTAAACTAAAAGTTGAACTAATTATTGGTGGAAAGCTTGCAAGTTTAAGAAATAATGGCCAAACTTAATAATAAAAAATATTTTCAATGCTGAGAATATGTATTAAAAACTTTTAAGAAAGAAACAGAATTTGACTGCCCACTCCCCCAAAAAACGTCATGGAATTAGAAGATAAAAATTATTCTTTACTTGGTACATAATAAAAGAACTGAAAATTATCTTAGGTGGGTTATTAACGTTTTAAATATTCTGAACACAACATTATAATGTTAGTGAAAAAAAGAAAACTCAGATAAATTAATTATAAACAACAGAGATAAAAAATATTTAAATATTGAATGTGATTAAAAATTCCAGACTAAAATGTAGTGGTGGCATGATTTAACAGTAGATCAATGAGATGAATTACAATTTTTTTGGTAATAGCTATTGCAATAGTAACAGTGACTATCAACAATTTATGATAGTATTAAAGAATATCAATTAGCCAAAACTGCAATTAAAATTTCACCAAATAGTAAAATAAATAATAAATACATGGTGAAATATAAAATATACAAAAATATCAATTTAAATTTGTGCTGTGAATGCAATGTAAATATGACAGACACAACCTTAAAAAAACACGAGTATACCACTACAAACATACACCTAACTTTATTCTTTGCGGAACCCAACTTGATAGAAATTTGTGAAAATATCTAGCAAGTGCAAATGAGATGTTTGGTAAATTTGAGTTCCTTAATGCAGACAATATAAGAGGTTGTATACAAACTACACAAAGCTAGATTTAAATATCAAAAACATACCACATCACATCAAACAGCACCATTCTTTTGATGCTACAAGTACAATTGCTAATTAAAGTTTTGAAAGCAAAAGTAGAGCTTATCAGAGTAATAGGCAGCTTAGTGATACCAAACCACTACTTTCTTCTCAGCTATTAATATCACAAACTTCTAAACAGAACTTTCATTGTTCATCCCAGTGTACCATACAATAATACATTATTTCATCACTTTTATGAAGAGCAAGCTTCCCTATTCAACTGATAATAAAAAAAGTTTAGAGAAATGGTGAGCCTAAATACAAAAACCCAGGGTAGGCATTATTTCATAATTTTTCAACAGGGCTGTATATGTATCTAGTCATTTATTTAATACTCACATTAAAATAATCTAAAGTTACATTTTCTTAGACATTTAGCAAATCCATTCACAACTTGTCATATGTCATAACAACAGATTAGTTTTTATTTTATTAAATATTATCATCAAGAATTATTAAATTATTGATGGAATTTCTCTTGGGCTAACATTAAAGTGAGTTGACTCAGTGCACTGTTATCATCGATAAAGCCTTGCTGTCTTGGAAGGCTCCTGAATAACATTTAATACCATTGGATCACAGTGAGATGCTACCTGCTTCACCTGATGTTGTGATGAAGTATACCAAACTCTGTCCAGCAGATACACCTTGACACTCTCCTCAGCTGACATAAACTAGAGCCTGGACACATCAATGACCATTTTGCTGGTCCACCATTAAGACCATCCTATAAAGTCTCAGAATGTTCAGGCTGCTCACAGCCACGATGACTCCTCTTTACACGCCACGAACAACCCAGCGAGACACCCACCAACTTCACTGTCCAAAGAATAAATTGAAAACTTAGACATATCTCTCACCATTTCTGTCACTCCAAATATAAGGGAGTGCCTCTCCTAGTATTTGACACATTCTCCTATCTAGTCCTCTCTTCATCCATGACTTCCTGTACATGCAAGTTCTACATGGTTTTAGAAAGTGCTTTCCTTGATCACAACTAGCAAAGATTATATGTAAACAGAGGATCAAGCAGAAGAAAATGAGTATTTAAAACAAACTCCAGAATAACAAATCCTTTAGGCAGCAAAATTTTAAATTTTTAATAACCAGATGAATTCAAAAGTACCCACAAAATGCAGATTCTAGAAATACCATGCAGAGAACTAATTGAACATGGACAACAAAGAAAAGAAACAAATACAAGTGAACATTTTTATTCGACATTCCGTGTTTTACAAAATTTTCCAACACAAAAAAGATTTAAACACACAGCAGAGGTTAAGTACGTCATATAAAAACGAATGTGGAGCCTCAGATCTTTCAGAAAATGTCACCACATCCAGTCATGCTCTATCTGAAGACCATGTACCTTGACAATAACACAGTTTTCATTGCAAAAGGCTCCTTCGCCAAGCTGTCATTGTCTAATTCCTCCTTACCTGCTTTCCATAAGCCACTTAGTGAAGGAAAACAATGGTTTCCCAGTTCTTGTTTCAACAGTCCAATCATATAGAAATTCATAAATGATACATCCAGAGATTTGATCAGTATGTCTTCACGTTGAATAGCATGATTACTTATTTCATTCTCCACCTGCTTGAGGTATGCGACCAATGAATGGACCTGTTGTTGAAGCAATTTGTGCTAATTTATTGAAGATCCTTCTTGATTATGTGGGAGAACATGGACAGCTTTTGTCATTGACTTTCAGATTCATGAATTCCCACTTGTGGCTAAAAAATGCAATTTACATATTACAGCTGGGGTACAATTTGTTGCAAGTCTCCTTCTGAATGGTCCTGATACCTTAAGTTGATCCATATTCCTTTGTTTTCCAATGCCGTTAAGTAGAAGTGATATCACTGCCTTTGAAATCATAAATCCCTGACTTGAACACCTTTATGACCCGAGTGTATGAATATTTTATGTTGGAAAGGGCTGTTACACACCATTCTTAAAAGTGACAACTAGTTGGTGACATCACACTACCTACGAAATGTCATAATGTAGTTCTGTTACGTGTCGTTCTGCAATGACTTTCTATTAGCTGTGATTGTCTCATGACTTGGTTATTAACATATTCAAATTCATTTTAATGTAATGCACTCTCCTATATTGAAAAGTATTATAAAAAGTAAACCAAAAATGAGAATGAGGCAAATAAAGGCTGATGTTCATGGAAATAAGAATAAATATCTCCCACTAAAAGATTATCATAGTTAACTGTCTACATAACAAAATTTATTATTATTATTGGAACATTCTTATTTTTAAGATCCTACTGAAGTACAAGAGCAAATTATTTCTAACATTAACATAACTAACTCTTTCAGCATGGGCTCAGTCCCTGGGACCGACCTTGTAACCATTTTGCACATGTTATAGTTTTCACGCTATTACCTTTAAATTAGTAAGCAAATAATTAACAAAATTTGGCAGATTATCAGTAAACATTAAAATGCTTTCATAATAAAAAATATCTAATTTTTTTATTAAGTCTTAAAGTTTATAAAGCAATGTTTTTTCATGTCTTTTTTTC
>NW_013665912.1:132147-135899 GCF_000517525.1 Limulus polyphemus
ACAGTAAATAAAGAAGTAAAGCAAACAATTATCTCTTCTAGTTATAACCTTTGTACTCGGTTGCTGCTTGACATAGGTTGCCAAGACTTTTAAAATTTTGCACACTGAGGATACAAACAAAGTTTTTTTGTTAGGTTTTATATATACAGTTGAATAACCAAAAAATCATATATTACTATATCAATACCATACAATTCCACTATAATTTATGAAGCTTAGTAACATAGCTGTATTTCAGTCTAAAAAAACATGAAATTTTGAGCTGACTGAAAACACACCCTACCTTGTTGAAATATTTGTTCAAAAGAAAGAAATGGTGCCAAGTTAAAACGTCTGAGAAAGCAACTAGGGGACATTCTGTGCTTCCGGTTGGGGGGAGGGGGTGCCACTGTGTTTGATTTATTACTTGAGCAATATCTTAGCAAATTGAAAAGATAAGAGGCTCTTATTTTATATTCTAGTTTGTAAATATCGGTAACTTGAGTTTGTAATTCGTTCGAAACTATAGACTTAGTATTTTGAATTCACAATCATCTAATTTGAACCAGTGCTGCATTCAACATATCACATGACACACAAAAATCGTTGTTTATCCATGTTTTTTTTAATATTTGCTTTTAAACTAAGAAATTGAGTAATATATAGTACTAAAATTTGAATTATAATCTACAGTTTAATACCAAACTTACTGACATAAATTTATGAAATAGTAGTTCAATAAAATTTTGAATGTGAGTCAACAAAGAAGATGACATGGCCTTTCACCCATGACCCATCTCAAAAGGGTTAATTGCCATAGGTATTATAAAAATAATCTTAAAATAAGTTTTCTAAAATATTAAAAATGCACAATACTTCAACCCCAAGTTAAGCTCTCATATAAAATTCAGGTTCAACTTCTTTCTGCTACCATACACTCATGTTACAATGTGTATTTTCTTTTTCTCTCTCTCTCTCTCTCTCTCTCTCTAAGAATTTAATTTTTTCATGCTTAATCACAAACTTATGGAAAACTTTAGAAGCTAATGTGTTCAAAGCATCTTCAAAACATACCACTCCTCCAACACAAGATATTTCGAAAAAGTGTAGTTTTATATACTTTATTTTCAAAACACAAGCTCTATTTCATTTAAGCAATTACCTGTAGGGTATAGTAAAGTCCATTGTGACCAACTTCATCATGCCAGGCTGTAATCTGCTCTAGTGCTACAGAAACATACGCTCGTAAACACTCCCCTCCATTCTGCAAGGCAAAAAATCAAATATATGGAACAAAAATAAATATTTTAAAACTTACTTGAAAATATTAAAGCTTAGTACAATAAATCCTCACTAACAGATAAGTGTAAATGTTTAATTTTACAGTGTTTGATTATTTAACAACACAGTATGGCAGTTCTCTTACAACAATATTTTGTTTCATAGACAAGTGAATAAGAATTCAATAAATGTGTATATACCTAAGTACAAGATAACGGAATTATAAAAAAGACCTTATATGGAACTCTCTTTTTTTTTAAATTACACAATGACTTCTGGAAAAGAATAAAACAAACATTAAAAAAAAAAAAACATCAATATAAAATGCAACTATAACTTGCAAACATCAAATTACTTAGTCAAGTAGTTTGCCTTCTCTACAAAACAAAGGGGAAACAAAGTTGGCAATTAAATGGAATTACAATTCTGAATATTAACATTTTCTTATTTAAATATCAAATTAATAGTCTTTCATTGATTGTCATGGTTTTTACATTGCCAAAGAAAAAAAAACACAACTTTTCTAACTCACCAGTAAATAGTATTATTGTTATTTGGTTTTTAGCATACATTTGTACAATGAAAGTTATCCATTAGATTACTGCTGTTTAAAGTTTTGTGAATATGTTAATCAATAAGCAATTTGTTAGACGAAATGTTTCCATGGATGTGTTGCAAGACCGTATATAAATTGGTTTTAGTGGTTGATTTTTTGTCAATTGATGTTATAAGTAAGAATTACTGTTCTATTCTTACTGACTAACAAGAAATTAGGAATGCTTCTTTCACTTTTATATTATTTCCTGATTGGCTTGTAAGCAAAATGTGACAGCTAAGGAGGAAAGTGATTCAGCATATTGTATTAATTGTTTAAATGTAGTTTTAACAATGAAAAACATCTTGAAATATAGTGCTAGCTCTTCCAGGAGTAAACGCAAGCAATCTGCCAGGTTACAAATGAAGCCAGAACTCTGTATCATTCCATATTCAATATTTGTTGTTTAACAGCTTTCATAAATGATTTAAAACCCTTTTTAAATTGCTTTAAAGTCAGAAGTAATTTACCTTTTGTTTAAAGGTCCAGCAACTCTAAAAATTATCAGAATTCAATAATTAGCAATTGTCTTTTAACTCTTTTCCAAACCACAGATATTTCACTGATATCCCAATTATTTTACTTCTCACCAAATTACAAGAAGCTTTGCACAAACTTACTAAAATAGTATAGATTTGGAGTAAACAAAAATTCATATAAAATTATCTAGCATTTTCATCAATCTATAGCTTATGAAATTCCCAGTTTTGTTAAGAAAGTGTTTTGAAAAAACATTCAAAATACTTCATCTTACAATTTAACTTTTATCATTGTGGACTTTAGTTTCACCTATTCAAGACTCATTCATCAGCACAGCTTGTGTTGGTGTGTATATCATATTTATATTCATTAACGTATTTCTTTTCATTCTTTTTTCCTTTTGCATACTTCAGCAGTTATTAGTTCCAGCAATGAATCTTAAATACCACAGCATAAACTGACAAAGCTTTATCATTAGCCGAGGACTTGAACTTTCAAAACGGCATCACCATTACCTTTATTTGGCAAGGTACTGTGATTTTTTTGTTCCCAACATTCTTGATCGAGATAAATTTATATCTAATAAATAATTTTTTTAATAATAATAATAATAAGTTATTTGTATGCAATGCTTCAATTCAAGAAACACATGTATAATGTTCATTAATACGAGCCACTGACATGTTTTGCCATCACCTACTGTATTAACCTACCTTTTCAAGTTATAGAAGAATATTTCTGTAGCTTTCAAACAGACATATATAACAAAAAAAAACAATTTTCAGGAATGAAAAAAAAAAAACACACATTTTCAGGAATGAAAAAAAAAACACTTAAAGAAACTAAAAACAATTCCAAGATCTGTGGTTTGTTCCTAAGTCTTCTACACTTCCAATTTCCTTTGTTCATCCTTTCAGAAGCTCCCGGTAATCACTTTCTCAAGAATCCATAAATTATGCTCAAACAGTTTCTTTACTTTACATTTATGTAAATAATTTATAATCTGCTCAATTCAATTGTATTTAAGATATTAAGATGCAAAAATTATGAATCTCTGTGATTTAAAGTTAAAGATTTAATTACCAGAACTTGTTAGCAAGAAGTTACCTAATCATGCTAAAAGGCAAGTAAAATCTACTTACTCTAATGTTCTTTACAAAACATGGGTTACTAAAATCATCTGATGATAAGCAAGCACTTTATCAAAAGATATTTATAAGGTGAGTATGACTGCTTGGCAATAAGGAAAGTGAACTTGTAAAAGTACTACACCCTTAATGGTAAAAAAGTGGATTTGTGTTTGGAAAATATTTCAAAAAGATGGAATGATTTGCTAAGTTGCTAGGATTTTCTCTGTCTTACACAATCCAGAGAACACCTCTATTGAAAGCTAGTTTTGTGAAACTATTCATCCACT